>NW_024537683.1:0-105894 GCF_016628075.1 Suillus paluster
TGTGGCGGAGATTACAGCTCTTTGCATAAAGGATGGCACTGGCGTGACAGGTTCGTGTCATATTGATGCATCAACAGTGCAACTGTAGCACTCCAGTGATGCATCATTGGTGCAATTGTACCACCACCCCCACCTCCCACCTCCGCTTTCTGATGCATCCCCTCCGCTTTCTGATGCATCAGTCCTCCAGGTTGATTTCTGATGCATCCTCCCCTCCGTCTGCTAATGCATCAGTCCTCCAGGTTAAGTTCTGATGATGCATCCCCTCACCTTCTCCGTCTGCTAATGCATCAGTCCTCCAGGTTGATGCACTGTGATGCATCATGCATCCCACCCGCCCTCGGTGCATTCTCGCATCCCGCCCTCCTCGCATCCCTCCTGCTTTTGTGCGCCCGCATGCCGCCCTCCTCCCGCTTTTGTGCGCCCATTGTCTCGCGCCCCTGTTGCCATTTCGAGCCTTTGCTCTTTTTTGTGCCTGCTGTTGCTGTTTTGCGCCATAACTTGTTGTTCAAACAATGCAATTTTGATACCAACTCTCGCTAACATGTATTGAGTGACCGAAATTCTAACTAAGGTTTATGTGCTTAAGTCCATGTCTTCGAATGTGTCCACCAGAGCCAGGGTGTCAGCCCAGCTGGTCTTGAAAGACTCGGAAGCATTCGACGTAAAACGGCTTGACGTTTGGCATACGCCATCTGTCCCTCGTGTTGATCTGCATCGTCAAGTTGTAGTGCGTTTCCCAGGCCCGCTCGTCCCAGCGCTGCGCATCCCACTCAAAAAACTGCAGAATCCTTCGCATCTCCTCCTTCAACAATTCCACCTCTTCTGCCCAGCGCATCGCCCGTGCCCGGGCTTTGCACCACTCTATTCGCATGTCTGATCTACTGTGAGCCTGGCTAGGAAGCAAAAATGAAGAGCCGCCTACCTTCCAAGGTATTGTCATTGTCCATCTCGTTGGGAGCCGCTCCCCGCATACTCCAAATCCATGACAGCTTTCTCGTTCCCTCCGATTCTCCCCATAGTATGTCTGTCATCGAGCGGATGTCAGCTCGGTCTAGTGGCCGCAGTGACGAGTGCCACCCGGACTGGGTCTGATTCACTCGTGGTGCAAGAACAACGAGGGATTTACGTGCATGCTCGTAAGTGCTGGCAGCGGCCTCGATCCTTGCTTCAACGGCTTTCAATGTATTCCATGCCCGCGTGTTCGCTCCTTGCCCACGAAGGTGCCAATTCTTATACTTGAGGATCGCAGTCAGAGCACGTAAGTTCGAACATAGAGAACGGAGGGCGTCATGAGCTTGCCCATACCACAGCTTCCATTCAATGGCTTGGAGACGGGTGTCACAAGGAGAGGTCCTGCTAATATGGGGACGGCAGCCACAACTTGATGGCTTCTGGTGCAGCGGCCACATTGTTAGATACTGAGGCCTCGCTCGCATGTAGTGCAGCGAGAAACGGCATGTATAGTTCCTGCATTTTCCCCCAGGCATCAATCCTCCATCAGAGAGTGTTGCTTCGCTGAAGCATCTTTCCTTCTTGATTGTCCATCGCGTGGACTCCGAGGCCAGCTCTGTCTGCTTTCATTTGCCGTCTATCAAAGTAAGAACAAGGTCCGATAAGCAACGATTGGGACACTCACTGTTGTTCCTTGAGTTCTAAGCCAGTGCTGATTAATACACTGGGAGTGCAATCCTCGTGTAGGGCAAGGTAAGTCCCTGTTTGAAGGTCAATCTGGTCCTCCCTAGCCAGCTCCAGTCGTACAGAAGCCATAGTGATACCTGTGATATACGGAGGATTAAGATGAGCACATAAGTATTACCATCACAAACTCGTACTTACTTTCTGCCTTTCGTTCGAAAGGATTGGGCTGTGCAGCGTCACACTCCCAAGCCTCCACCTGTTCTCTCCACTGTTCGAGGGTGGCACCGTATTCGCCTCGCAAGCCATCATCAAGGTCCTCGAATGCTTCACAATGGTTCTCTCGCTCCGGCAATGCATCCTTCATCTTGCGAAGCATAGTACTACCTGATAAAATGTAAGTTAATGTATTATTTTGACAAAAATAGACGCACCAAGTCCAACAAGTTTTTTCCAGTTCGAGTCTCCGAAGTAGTCATCAAGGGTGTCTCGCCATGCACCAGGACCCATTTCTTTCGTGCTTGAAGCGACAGGGTTAATATTAGCCCAGCCACATTCTGGCGCTTCTCCGTCGGTCCTTCCTACCCCGCTCTTGAAATTGAACGAGAAGGAGGTTTGGCACTGCTCAATATGAGCAGGTAGGTGGAACTTGGGCACAAAAAATGAGACGGTCTTGACGGTATGCGAGAGGTGCATTGAAAACGGAAAGGCACTCATATGGTGCCATAATCTTTTGTGCCACTGGCACGCGATATCATAGGATACGTGGAGAGTGTCGAGTACGGTATGGTGAAGTGTCGAGAAGAATAGATAGTCCATATTAATATATCTATGTGCCCGCATTAGATTGTCAACTGCGTGAAATGCAAATGACGACTTACCTTTCACCCTTTTGGAGATCCCCCACTGCATTAGGCCTTTTCATGTTGTGGCGAGCACAATCGATTGTACCTAAACCAGTAACGGCGAGTCCGCAGTTAGATTTTGTATCAGCCATGTTTACAGCAGCGTGACTTGAACACGTTGATTTCTGCAAAAGATAGATGTGAGTATACAAATAGAATAAATAAAACTAACTAACCTCTTGGATGCTGTCCGCACTGTCATGCAAGAAGCCTTTATAAGCATCTTCCTCCACGAAATAACCCCAGCCACGACTCAGGCTTGGGTCAACATTGTCATTTGAGACAGCCTTGCGTTTTAACCGTAAATTCACATCAATCGCGAGGAATAATCCGTATAACCACCTAACAGTACCTATATCAGCAATCATTCTACTCTGGACTGAAGCTCGCTCTAAACTTACTGTCGAGGGGCATCTTTCCAATCCACTGGAAGGTTCTTCCCTGGGTGTGGGCATGCTGGGCACAATATGGCACATTCACCCTCAGCTGTCCCATCTATACCACTAGCCTCGTGACCTCGCCCCGAACACTTAAGCATCTTCAAGTGGCACCACTCACGTATCATTCGCAAAAACGACTCATATTGATCCTGTAGGGCAGCTGGAGTAACTGCAAAGGTACTTGAAAATATGAATTTACCTTGACAGGAAGTAGGCCAGTGTTATCGGACATCTGCCTGAGCGCGTGATAAAACTCATATGTAGATATTTTTGACTCAAAAGAGAGTAAGTGGTATTGCTCAAGAACAGAGAACGTTGCAGCCGTTTTTGGATCTGATGTTGTTGAAGGAAACCAGGATATTCTAAGCAGCTGCTGCATGTGGCTTTCGGCTGTTGCACAATTGCAGAAGTCAAGGGCCACTTCATGGATACTGCGGGTGTCGACAACGACAAAATCGTCGTTAAATGCATGCTGAGGATTAAGACATTTCTGGCCAGTGGTGTGGCCAAGCTGGATGTGAAGGCCCAGGGTTTTCAGTGAGGTTTGCTCGAAGTATTGACCGTTCCACCTCTGCATCGATATCTTATATTAGTTTCATGTCCAACTCTCCCAATCAAATATGAAAACGTACCTGCAATCGGTGAAGTGGGTGGCGCACATGGGCCGACAAGATGCAAGTTGTGCAATAAAGCTCTGACCCTAAGCAGTCTTCACACCGGTACTCCGGGCTGGGACGATTACATTCCAAGCAAGACTGAGCGCTGGCTTGGCCACATCTCCCTTCGAGACGGATGAATTCACGAAGGAATATTCCTCGGTGCTTCAACCACATCAGCAAAGGATTATCCTAAATAATCACGGTAAGCATGGTAAGGAAAAAGTCAAAGAATAATGTAGTGTACATACACCCGCTCCTCGGTTTCTGCTTTCCTCACCTAAAAAGTCCAATGATACTTCGGGCGGGAGATCATCGAATGGCTCAGGAATTGAAAACGGCACATCGTGCAGAGTCGGTGCAGTATGAGTTAGATTCTTGATGGTTGCTTTAGCGTTCTTGGGAGGTCGAAGATGCTTCAGTGTATAGCCAATGGTCCCATCTTTATGAACATCATATTGGGTATGCTGGCGAGAAGGTGGCACCAAGGTGGCTGAGCGGTAAAAATTGAGCTTGGGTTTCTTCTTTCGTTTCTGTAACTTCTTCAGTGTTGCGGATGTTGCCGGAGTGCATACAATAGTCTGAATTGAAGATTCCCTGGCACAAGGAGGATCTGTAGACATTCGTCGTTGAATGTTGCAATGTTGATTACCAACACGACAGCACAATTGACCAAACCGTAGTGTTGCACATTTAGGGTTAGGGTTATTGCCCGAACATGTCAATGCATTGTTCTCAAAATGACTAGTACTTGGCATTCTCGTAGTATGACATCATCCCATAACTAACTAGTCCAAACTGTAGACTGAGCAACACCCGCATAACCATAACTCTAATCCTAACGAGATGTCAGCAAATGCTACCAAACGAAGTATAGTATCAAACCTACTAGTGTGTCACCTGCTCGCTGTGAGCCTACGTCTGATGGCACAATGAACCTCCTGTTCTCCCAGAACAAGTGACTGAACCACAAAGACGGTAGCAACATAATTGCCTGGTGTCCAGAGTTCGATTTTTACACTATTCCTATGGTAGGTGTTAAGTATAAAAAATATTAATGAGAACGTGAAAACTCACCGGAGATATGCCAGAAAAACACCGATGTAGCGGCCCCGAGTAACACAATAAAAAGGGGGTTTTAGATTGTGCTGGGCAGGCATGTTATAGAAAATTCCTTCATATAAATATAAAAAGCACTCGTCCGCCATAGCATTCGCGGCCTCCTCAAACTCTATACTGCCCTCGTGCACAGTCACGGACTCCTCTGGTTCGGTCATGTAGGGTGTCGTAGTAATACTGATCCAAAGAGGATCAGCGGATCGTTCATTGAGAGATATCCTGGGAGTGGGACTCAAATGCGCTGTAGTTTTTGGATGAGCCTGGGAAGCACCTTCCATTCATAAAGTGAACTACTCACCCTGGGTCACGAGCATTGACATCAATGTCATATTAGTGGTGGTCAATGCAAGGGAGACTGGTATTTGCAGTGATTTTTGAGTTAGCCTTATGAACCGCCATTAATGATATGGCGGACCACTCACCCTGAATAACGTAGCAGCGTCTAGTAAACTTGATTAGACTTGAAACAGTGATATGATGCACTCATTGAGAAATTTGATTTCCAGTGCGGAGATCGCAGATGCGGGTCACCGGATGCATCACCGATGCATCATTATGGTTAATGCAAGACAATGATGTCAGGAGTAGTCTTAGTGATAAGATTACAGTACGCACAGTGAATAACAAAAATGTCTGTTGATCACATAGATTGATGTATGGGGCGGGCATGGGAGATGGCTGTATCATTGGAGATATGGGAGAGGAAAGTTGAGTATTACGCTGGTGGAGTGAAATGCTGGGAAGAGATGCAAGAATGGAGTTGGTGGAAGGGCAGCTACAGCCAGATGAGATGATGTCAGAAAAACGAAAGGGACGTCCTGAGGATTGTGTTGATCGCATATAGATTGATGTATGGGGCGGGCATGGGAGATGGCTGTATCATTGGAGATATGGGAGAGGAAAGTTGAGTATTATGCCAGTGGAGTGAAATGCTGGGAAGAGATACAAGAATGGAGTTGGTGGAGGGGCAGCCACAGCCGGATGAGATGATGTCAGAAAAATGAAAGGGACGTCCTGAGGATTGTGTTGATCACATAGATTGATGTATGGGGCGGGCATGGGAGGTGGCTGTATCATTGGAGATATGGGAGAGGAAAGTCAAGTATTACGCCTGTGGAGTGAAATGCTGGGAAGAGATGCAAGAATGGAGTTGGTGGAGGGGTAGCCACAGCCGGATGAGATGATGTCAAAAAACAAAAGGGACGTCCTGAGGATTCCATATTTTGTATATTGATTTTACAGCTTGATCTATTGGCGGATACAGTACCGAGGTTCAGATTAGAGGCCAAAAATGGCGGCTGGGATTTAAACGTACCAACTAAACCAGTTACATATTTTGATTTCTGGGAGTCGCAGAGCCAAGAAACTGACTGCCGGACCAGGTGTCTTGGGTGCCCATGTTCCAGTCTTGGTCGTTTGGGCTGAAAGCAAAGATGTTCCAGTTGGCATCAGATGCAATGCATGGAGTAACTTACTAAGTTGTAATAACACCGCTAGCCACAATGTTAACTTTGGGAGATTTACAACTCAATGCTTGATAGATACTCAGAGTATGTCTGCGGGGGTTCTAACTTGCGCGGTGGTCTGGGTAATAGCTAGATTTGAGTAAAGCACAAGCTGAGTCTTAGCTCATATGTTGAACTTGTAACTCGGCGATTCCACTGCCGCTTTAGGCTCCAAGTCAATCACTTCAATCACTTCAACTGTGCACATGTTGGAACTACTATACTGATCACTCAATAACTCTATAACTACTGCTGCCTCACTCATGATTTTGCGCACTGTGTTGGATTGGTACCAGCATCTGCCAACTTCTGATGTCGTCCAGGTGAGTCTCTAGTAGCTGGCCAATATGACAAATGTACTTATCGCAAAGTAGTGGCTCATGCAAACGCTGAATTCCGATGTTCAATATCCAAGTGAGTCTCTTGCCCGATGCAAGATTCTGTACTTATTTGTGATGCTCTATGTAAGTGTACTATAAGCTCACCCGCAACCAAGATCACCTGCGGGATTTAACACTCTTTTCTGGTATTGGTTGGCAGTAAGTACCATCGTTCCGCATTCCTTCTTTGGATGACCATTTCCTTTCAGTGTACACCCCAGTCAACAAAAGGTAAAGGTAAAGCCACTCTTCTGTGCACACTATCCATCTGAGCTCACTTTTATCGAACAAGGTCAGTGTCATGCTCCTTATTTCACTTCGCTTAGAGCCAGTCAGAATGCATTTCCTTTCAGTGTATGCCCTGATCAACATGTCGCGCACAGGTGAAGTCACTCTTTCATGCATGTCATCATCCGAGCTCACCTTGATCAAACCAGATCAATGTTCATCAACTCGCTCAACTCGCTCCTTATCGCACTTCACTTTGATTCAGTTTGTAATGAACGATTGCCCGATCCACCAGACACACAGACTGGCCCTAGACACACAAACTGGCACCGACACCACCATTTGCATTTTGATTTTCCTGTGATTGGACCCAGTAGTAAGTCTTTGCTAGCTAAACTCAGTTTGGTACCCTCATTACCTGATCCACCCAGAGACACCGACTGGCGCCAGAACAGACTGGTACCGGTACCACCGTTTTTGTTTTGACTGTCCTGCAATCGGATCCTGTAGTAAGTCATTGCCAGCTAAATTAGCCTCCTTTTTCATTCGCCGATATTGATTTTCAACGAGCCCTGATCAGATGCCAGTGGAATGATATAAGGACGGGCATAGACATTGGTAGAGGGACACACTTGTCTATCATTGCGCAAAGAAAAACAAAGGTATGATAGCGACACTCTTAACATGGTATATGACTTAAAATCCTATGACAGATGCCAGCAGCTCAGTGGACTACTAAGGAACAATACAAATGGCTCCATGAACAGTTGCCGGAGTATATTGCACTACACGGCGAGGACAAGGACTACGCGCACTTCTGGGCCAAGACTCATCTTTATTGGTTTAAAAGTTGGCCTGAGTGAGCCGCCCTCTTCCCCGATATCCCCATTGAAATACCACTAACAGAAGAGCAACAAGCTGAAGAACTTGCTGCCGAAAAAACGCGTAAAGTAGTGAGTTGTCGAATGTTTTGACAACTTTTGACTGCTAACCAAAACCCTGGTAGCGATTGCAGACCTGGTTCCATTGGCGGACAAACACATCCAAGAAAAATTGTGGCCTCAAGAAGGAAATCTCCGTATTTGAAAGTGCACTGCTGCCGAAGTCGCGCGCAAAATCTGTCGAAGAAATCTACATGGATATGGTCTACGATGAACGGATCAAACCTCTAGTAGCGGCTCAACAAGAGGCAGGTAACGTAGCTACAGCTGGTCGCCGCATGGCATTGGGCCAAAAGTTTTGCAAAGAGCTCCTGGAAGATGAGTCAGACGAGGTGAAGAAGGAGGTGAGAGAGAAGTACAATAAGCAGAAAAAGGTAAAGAAGGACATGCTACACGATAAAGCTGATGATGACGATGACGACGATGACGATGACGACGAAACCGACGCTGATGCCATTGTGAAGTAAGTACTAGTTAATGATTATGATTATGATGTTACTTACACGGCCTATAGAGGTATCGACGATTTACCAATCATATGCCAGTGCTTTGCACGCCTCATCAAGAAAAAGACTCGATTTATAGTCTCCTTCATGTGCGCTGGACCGGACCCGAGGCAGAATTGGAATATCGTAACTTTATCGTAAGTGCACCAAACCATAAATCTGACTACCAAGCTCACCTTACTAAGGTGCCATCCATCAGAAACTCCTGCTGGGAACGACTTTTCTCAGTTATGCCCTGACAAGGACAACACTTTCCTTGCCGCATACCAGGAATACGCTGAGTTGATATTCCGTAAGCTAATCCTTGTTGTCCAAATCACTATAGCCTCACCATAAGACTCAACCATCAGCTCCGAACAAGCATAACCCGCTGCTGCCAGATGTCGAAGACAGGCGATCAGACTGAGGAGCTCGAAGGATGCAACAGTGGCAAAGAATCCAAGGATGGTGAAGAGAACGACAAAGGACAACGTGGTGATTCCATTGACTGGGATAATCTAGGTAGGTCTTTATATCATTTCACAGCCACCTGATGCAAACTGATGCATCAATAACAGGCTTCGCAAGTTCCTCGACCGGAATCAGTGATGCATCACCACTCGGTGAACTTAATCAATCCGCACTCTACTCTGAGGTAAGTACTTTTCATTATTCTCCCTATTTAATCTAACACTTTGCAGACACAGGCACAATGTGATGCATCATTCATACAGGCCCAGCCTGATGCACCGTTCAAACAGGCCCAGCCTGATGCATCATTCAAACAGGCCCAGCCTGATGCATCGCTCGAACACGCATGGGACAACATTGCCACCGTGCCTCCCAATTCGTTTAGCATGCTGCAATCCAGTGTGCCTAGTACCGTCGAGGCGCTTGGGTTGTCTTTTTCCCATGCTGATCTTATGGCACTGGGTTATTTTGGTAGTGACAACACCACGCAGAACTTATTTTCCCCCGCATTCAGCTCATCAGCGCCCTCATTTGACACACAATATGACACGCACACGTGGAATGGTGCCAATTCTGATTCACAGGGGTGGGAGATGCGTAGCCTGTCCTCCTTCTTGAGCTCTCCAATATCTGCCGAGCGCAGCACTGCCACGACTGAGCAGGATGATGCCCTTCCTCAGTTCACTCAACAGTTGCCCATTCTTCCAGCGGCAAATCCTCCTTCACCAACTGAGCAGGATGACACCCTTCCTCAGTTCACTCAACAGCTGCCCATTCTTCCAGCAGCAAATCCTCCTTCTCCGACCGAGGGCATACATACAGGATCTTGCTGACACTCACGCTGGTGCTGGTCTTGCTAAGTCAAAGCGCAAATTCAAGTCAAAGCCTGCTACCAAAGTCAAACACAATCCCGCCATGGAGTCCACCCCCATCATCGCACCCATGAACACTGCCAAACCCAAACCCAAACCCAAAGCAAGACCTGTTGCCAAATTAACGGAGACATCGCACACCGCTGTGGATGAAGGCAATCCTGTAGCTCAACGTGCCTCAAAATGAATTCCAATCAAATCCAAGTGGAATGATATTGCCGACGCCATTGGGTCAGATGGTCTGACATTTGTTAGCATTGGTAAGGAAACTCAATCTGTTTCAGAGGATGCTAGGGCAATGAAGCGTCCCGCTAACTCAACCGTGGAGGGTGTGATTTCTGCAAAGTACGTCTTCGATATCTTCCTCACTTGCTCAATGCTAACGGACACAGGAAAAAGCGAACGAAGGCATGAGCCTATGTCTTCATGTCATGATCAAAAATTTGCTTCTCTACTTAATCATTTCATTCTCGTTCATAGTAATATTTGTCGCTAAGTAGTACATATAGTCTCTGTGTGGGTGATCGATGGATATAGTTGTGTTGTCATTTAATCCCCAAGTATATGGAGTGCTTGCAAGATTCACTGGAGGTAGAATACTATGTCGAACTATGAGATACGTGGCAAACATACTACAAGTGATCCCTGAAGTTCGAGGCTGCAAACTAGTACATAAATCACATATGTTGGATCCAGTTGGTGCGCCAGGGAAACTTCAAAGTGCCTCGACGCTCATTTTGATTCTGAATTTGCAATTGATATGGATATGGGCCACTGGGTGTCTCTAGCCCACCCAAGCCCATCCAAAGGTTTCCAAGGAGTGTGGATCCACACCTGAGAGCGACCATACACAGAGATGTCTGGCTCGCATACGAAGGTGAAGTCGAGAAAGGGTATATTGGCAAAGGTGTAGTGGCAAGTGGGGCTGCAAGAGGGATATATGCGCAGGGTAGTACAGCGGGCAGGTGTGTACAGCTGCAGGGCTGTAAGAGGGATTCGTGCGCACCACATAGCGGCGAGTAGTCAGCGGCGGGATGATTCGTGATGCAAGAGGGATTCGTGCACAGTGTATAACAGCGAGCAGCTGGTGGCAGGATGTGGACCAGTACCTGGCGGTATTGTTGATTCATGTATGACCGTGGGACGATTCCCGATTTTCGGTTTGATGCATTGCTGATGCTAGTGCATCAGAGTGCATTACTGATGCATCAGAGTGCATTACTGATGTGTCACTAATGCATCACTGCAACAGAAAATTCACTGCAGCGCTCGATGCATCACTGCATCCCTACAACTGCAACGAATTCTTGCATCAAAATGACACTGGGGCCTGCTGGTGTGAAATTTTTGTTCAATTAGGAAATGTTAGACTTAGTGAAATTTTGCTCATTCACTGCGGAAATGACAATTTAGCCCCACCCATAACCCGAGACAGCTTTGATGTATAACCCGACGTAGGGCGTACCTAGTGCTTGAACCAGACTAAAATCCGACTTGGACGATTTTTGAGCTCCACAGAGCTACCAAAAGACTTAAGCTGAAGTTAACCAGACGTCGGTTTAGTCCCTAACAATTGTAAGCAAACTATAAACGGACATTGGTTTTCTAGGCTCTTAGGCCAACACATTCCCTGCACACAGCCTCGTACTTCGACCCCAAACCGACGTCTGGAAATACAATATTTGCATAACCCAACCCTGGAGTCTATGGTGAGATGGTTTTTAAGTAAATTCTCACTAAGTCCCTCAATGAGTCTCAAGTACAAGGCAACGTCACACGTGATATCTGATTTGACGCTGAGTCGCAAGCGCTTGGGCCGCATCGCCAGCTGGCCTTAGCTTTAACATATCATCTGTAAGCGCTTTTACCCTTGACACAGCTGACCAGCAGGACCCTCCGTCAAAAAATGTGGCAAAAAAGGTGTACCTGCCAGGCTTACAGATGTAATGGAGTCCTCATACCTGAGCACACCGCATGCGCTCATGAACGGCGTGACCTGTGAGAAAAAAAACTGCTGCATCGCAGGCCCAATTTAAGTGGGTTGGTGAACGGTTCGTGCCGAGCGCTGCACAAGAAGCTGGCCCAGTTCCTTGTGGATACTCTGTTCCCTTGCATGACCTGCAGCCCCTGTTATCTTCCGATGTTCAATTTCATGACCCACATCATATTTTGGAATCCCCAGTTGAACAGGAGATGTTAGACTATGGTTTCCTAACCGGAGAAGATGTGGACCTCATGACCCATGGTTCCAATCTGCCCAATCTCGGGCCCAACTTCCATAGCCCTGAATGACGCTGTTGATCACTTTAGCGCATATAACACAGCTAGCAGTTCAAGCTCACATTCCCTCACCTCATACAAAGCCCATCACCTCCCGCATGACCCAGAACAGCATGCATTAGATCACGAGATCAAAAAAGCCATCAAAGCGATCCGAAATGAAGACAGTCAAGTTCTACAACAACACGAGGATGGTCTCGATGACCTAGACATCGATGTCAATGGAATATTTGATGATCAAGATGATGAAGACAATAACATGATGCCATCCATGGATCCAAACGAGGACGACCCTGATCCATTTCTGCCAGAAGAAGGTTTCAACTCAACACGCAACAGGGACCTCACAGATACCCCCCCTCATCTGATCACGATATAGGCACTGGTCTCATGGTTACATCTCCAGTTCCACCTTCCATGAGCAGCGTGTAATGCCTTACTGGCTATTTTGGGGTGTATCCTCGTGGCCCTATCTCCAGCGATCGACACTCCCTTCATCACACTGCAAGAGCGTCATCGTGTTCATCAACACACAAGGTGAGAGCTTCATGTGTACCAGTCAGCTTCTCATGAACAACTGACATCTGTGCATTATCAAGGCAGATTCGTTGACTGATGTTTGACAAGTGTTCATTCGACTCTGTCAGTCTTGCAACTTCAGATACAAGGCGTGCAACGGTCGCATTGAGATCCTGGACTTGATCTTCAAGGGTATTTGGAACGTGCTGGTAAGGATCCATTTGCAGTGGTGCTACTTGTTGAGGCTGACGAAATGAGTAGATATGCTGGTAGCCCCCTTCATGAGATCCACTCAGAGCCTGTGATTGTGACCGCGACGATGGGTTGCTGCCTGTGAATGGGGTGAGTGAGTTATGGCCATGGTATGGTGTATCATGTTGAGGGCTTCCCATCAGTGGTGCTGGTGTTTGTTGGCCTAAATCCTGTTGTAAACCGCCCGAAAAAAAACTCGTCGACCTGTGGCAGCATGTGGTTACCAGGGAATAGTGGCAATGGGCAAGGTGCTGGTCTGTGGTAAGCTTCTGTGATTTGCTGTTGACCGCTATCCTGATCATAGCCCCCAGTATTTTCACCTGGAATCATGACAGCACCACTAGGGCGACACTGAGAGCTATGTTGATTATTAACAAACATTGGGCACTAGAAGGAGGGGAAGGAGGGAAGGGATTCATTACCTGGGGTGGCCCACGATGGGGAGCGCGGATCCCTAGGAAGTACCATAGAAGACGCGACTGTAACCCTACATTAATCAGACTTCTTTTTGCCTATCATTCAGAAGCAAAGCAGCCTTGCTTGCCCTAACAGACAGCAGACCTAATATTTCAGATGTGATTTGTATGTTGGGTTAGATGCGGGGGCAGCTATCCAACACAAGCCCACATTGCCTAACCCACCTCGGGATTTGCTCTCAAATGGTCACCATTCTCCACTTTAACCAGTGGGGATTCACACATTTGCCATTCTCTGGTTATAGTATATTTATTGCCACTACTTCTATGTCAACCCTATCAGGTTATTTTGTCATTTCCACAGTGATTGTACACTCACATCCCCTGTAATTCATTATCATCATGCTGTTTATAACTATTCCTGCCTCCAAAAAACACAAGAGCCTGCTAGAGCATGACAGTGACCTTGATTCCAATGGGTCCGATGAGGACGATATTCGAATGAAAGAACTTTTGGAGGAAGAGGAACCTGACTCTGATGATGACGGCAAAGATGATGAGCTTGAGCAGTCCCAGCCCATGAAGATCCTTACACCACCTCTGACCATGTCCAAAAAGTGAAAGCGTGGAACTAAAATCTGTGACTAATGATCCCTACTACATGGACCTAGAAGTACCCTGCATGAATAAGATACCCATGTGCATCATCTGCAGTGATCTCCAGAACCTCATACATATCAAACATGATCCCATCACCTGTAGTGGCTAGATAGTAGTCTTGATGACAACTATTCACGGCGAGACTTACGACAATGTTCTCAAGCCACTCTAGGAACAACTCCTGAGTCATCATCAGTAAATTCACACATTGCTTATTTCAACTTATTTGGCACTTGTCACTACTTTTGTCACTTATCAATAATGGGATCTACTTATTTTTCTTGAACTAGCCACCCCACCCCACCACCCTCCACTTGAGTGTTTCAAATTGCTAATAACCTATCAAATACATGTTTGATAATGATAGAATATAGTCTTCTCAAGTGTAGCTGCCTAGGGAAAGCATTTAAGTCAAAATCTTCTTGCTACTGTTTTGGCATTTTTACTTGACTAAAACAACCAATGTGGTTGTTTTGATATTGTCAAATGAGTGTTAAGGTCGTGCTCAAGGGAGAGGTTACTCAAAGGGCTTCGGCTTCAGCTTGTGCGCTGCGCTCCTTACCTGAGTACGTGCCCTTAATTTCCGGGGGACAGAGGGGAAGTCCGATGGAAGTCTGGGGAGTTCTGGAGGACAAACATTGGTGGAGTTCAGCAGAACTTTGGAAGACTTATGTGGGAATGGAGCAAGGCTAGAGGGGAAGTCCGATGAAAGTCCGGGGAATTCCGGAGGACAGAAGTCGGTGGAGTTTGGAGGAACTCCAGAAGACTATGTAGGGATGGAGTAAGGCTACTATGGAAGTCTGGAGTAGAAACAGAACAGAGGTTAGACTACCCTAAGGTAGAGCCGGAGAAGTAGTCCTAAGGTTTAACCCCTAAGACTCAGAGGTGGACAAGAGGTGAGACTCAAGTCCGGAGATTGCAGGAATGAGCAGAACTAAGATGATATTTGAACTGAGGAGTTCCAGAGTATTACAAGGGTTTATATACTGTAGGTATCATGTAAGTAAATCAGTCAGCAAAGGTAAGGGCTATGTGCAAAGCATGTGGAAAGTCTATTACTAAGTGTAACAGATCAAAGCAGTGAAGTCGGAAATGAAGTAAGAATGGAACAGATCAGTAAGCATAGCGGAAAAAGACATAACCAGTAACCGGAGCAATAGCTAATCTAAAAGGAGATAGGGGTGAGTGCAGAGATGAAGGCGGAGTGCCAGGCGGAATAGTAAGACGGAGGACCAGACTTTAATGAAGTAGATCCAGAATTCCAGATCTGGAGGTATGGGATATGACAATGAGCTTCTATAGTCTAACAAATATTTTGGTGTACTCTAGTTGAGGGTGGTGGGTCCAGGTGGCTAGTTGAAGAAAAATAAGTAGATCCCATTATTGATAAGTGACAAAAGTAGGGATAAGTGCCAAATAAGTTGAAATAAGCAATGTGTGAATTTACTGATGATAGAGCCTTTGACAACGGTTGCAGCAACAATGCCATCCAGTGTGAGGAGGGCTTCTGTGGATGTCCGCCGTCGACGCACAAACACCTGCTTTTTCTCTGCACGGGTGCCTGTCCTTGATGGTCCATAGCGTCTACCAGGTGTCCGCTCATCCTTTGATGTCTCATCAATAAATCCCAACTCTGATGGATCATACTGAGCCATGCGTGCAATGAACGCAGCACAGAGAGTCTCATTGCGTTCCTTGGCAATGCACTTGAGTTTCTTGTAGCTGTCATATCTCATACCTCCGGATCCGGAATTCCAGATCTACTCCATTCGGAAATTAAGGGCACATACTCGGGTAAGGGGCGCAGCGCACAAGCTGAAGCTGAAGCCCTTTGAGTAGTCTTTCCCTTGAGCACGACCTTAACAGTAGCTCACATCAGCACGTTCGAGCTCACGGAAGATTGTCGTGAAATAGACAGATATGAATTGGTTTGTCGTGAGGAGGTGCATGAGCTCATCCAAAAAATAGTCAGGATTCTGCCTTACAAGGCGCAGCAGGCAATCAATATCTTCATGATCGAGAGCATGCAGACGACCACGCATTGCTGTGTTAGGCTGACAGTCCACGACATTGCCGGTTTCATGCCAGAGCTTCAAAATCTGAAACCAAGTGTGTCTGGAAAATCTGCAGCAATCTAGGATATCACAAAGGCTTACACAGCGTAAAATCGCGGACTCCAGCCAAAGGGAAATGTTGGAGATTTTGATACTTCCCGTGAACTTTCCGAAAATACGCCAACACAGGAATACCTCATGTAGTATTTTACAGAATTGACAAATTCCCTTCAATTGCCACACAGAGGAATCTTGATACTAGCCCACATGCAGAAACACATCGCAATTGATAAGATATCATGCAAGTATTGAAAATCACTAAGTCCAACTTTCTCTCCATCCACACTGATAACGACAACGACAACACTGATGCCTGATGAACGACGATCACAGTGCTATTGTCAACAGTGCTCCAGACACAGCAACAGATTTAAGTATCAGACGCACCAAGTTATCGCAAAAGCTGTGGTACTTCTCGATCACTCGCTCACGGAGATGCTCTTCGCTGATTACCTTCAAGGCCTTTTCAGCAGACAGACTGAAGAGGGCACCTTTCTCACGGATGTAGGTCCAGATCTTGCAGAGACCTTCATGGTTATCTGAGTGCGTATGACTCTCTCCCCACCAAAAACGGACTGATTTTGTGCTAGTCACACTGTCGGTTGGCCACGCTTCATCATCCTTTGGCCAGCTCACGGGTAGGTGCTTAACCTGAAGGTTCAGGATCCCCATGACACATGTAGTGTGCAAACTCGTGCCGCACAACTGCCTGAAGATAAGGTGAGTGAGTGTTCATTTTCCAAACTCAATGCTCACCAGTAATGCTCTATCAGAGTATGCCTCGAGACTTGCCCCAACACGATCCACCTCCCCTTCACTGTCATCTGAGCTTTCTTCATTGGCACCATCTACGTCTCTCATTGCTGGCGGTCTCTCGAAGCTTTTCATGACCACTGCAATATGGTGCAGGACAGACCCGTCCAAGTCCCTGAGGTGTTTCTCGAAGTGCTCGCACATCTGTTGATTGCCAGCCTCGCAGCAGTGACTCTGGTGAGCTATCATATGTGCTACCTGCTGCTGATGTACTCCATCTAAATTCTCCAGCTCTGCAACATGCCGGTTGAGCCCTTTGATCAGCAAGAGAACCATAGTCTTCGACAATTTGCCAGTGTCTCCTGCCTTTGAGTCTGGAAGTGCTGATGTTGATCCTGGCCCTCCCTGTGGCACTAGTCCTGGATGGCCATAGTTCATGGGAGGTATGCTGAATCCCACCTGCATCACCATGCTTTCACCTAAGGCATCTAGGATCTGTCCTGGCTCTTGGTAAGGGAGGTCCATTGTGTGCACAGTGAGGAGGATGGGGTAGTTGTCAATGTTCTGCACTCATTTTCACTGCTGTACTTTGTCTTGCTCGATGTCACCGCAGCACACATGTATCAATTTCTATTTTGTGAATTTAGAAGCACGGGATGGCATATGTTGGCTTCGAAGTAATCTAAGGAACAATCTCAGAGAAATGCACTGGTGTATTTTGAGGAAAGTGATGTCAAATTCTGTAAATACCGATACATTTTCTACTGGTAGAGTTTTGAGGGTAATCTCAGAATAGTATTGGGAAGTCTCGGACTTTTCTCTCATTACCCTGCATCTGTATTCTGTGGCTTTACGCTGTGTTAGAAGGTTCCGTTCATGGAGCCGGATTGCCACAAGTTTCACATCACGACTGATCTTGCGAAATCCCATGTTGTGAAGAAGATAATATAAGGGTAGTAGTATGAGCTGTACACGAGCAAAATTTTACTAAGTCTAACATTTCCTAATTGAATGAAAATTCACGCCAGTGCCATCCTTTATGCAAAGAGCTGTAACCTCAGTTGAATTTCTGAATTCCTGGAATTCTGAAAGGGATGGGCTTGAGTCGGAGCCTAAGATTCTAATCGCAACATGACATCCTTCATATGTGGCACTGAACAGGGACGATGGGCTCAACTAAATACCTAACATTATGAAACATGAACCACATTCCATGTGTGAGAGCGGTGTGGGTACAACAAGTGCAGTAGTGAGAACTTGATCTACTACACAGTTGGGTCTTTGCTGCCTGCTGCCTCGCTTGGAAACAAGCACATTTGACCCTTAAGGGGATTGCTACTGGGGAAACACTAGTCTCTGTCTAAAGCGACCCTATAGGATGAAGGATCCACAAAAGCGGATGAAATGGATAGGATGTGAAATGTACAGATTCGTCGGATGGAGTGGATGATACTTGCGGATCGGATGGGATGCGAATCAAAGTCAAAGGAAGTTCATTAAAGGTTGGATGGATAGTGGGTATAAGTCAAAAGCGATCTTCTGGTAGGGTGCAGGAAAAGTGGGAGGAAGTTACATCAAGTAAGTATTTTTCGAAAACTTCTTTGCTTATAGGGTACAGTATTTTCAAGGAACACTTGGTATAGGTAGTGAGTCTAGACTGTGCCATAAGCTATCCGGAAAATAGTGGAGTGTGAGAGGATATGTCTGTGTTCAGTCAGTAACAAGGAAATGTGTGTGAGTACATACCAATGAGGTAGAATGGACATGGACAGGATGGATGCACAAGCTATAGGGGGAGATCCAAAGGTATCCGCTTGTCATCCAAAAAGCGGATGGGTATCAGATGGAATGGATTGGTGTCGGATGGACGTCGGATGGATGCCTGATGCATCAGAAAAGTGGTGGATACAAGCCTAGCAGTAGGGATACTCCCTACAGTGGTTCTCTTCTTCCAGAAGATGTTGTAACAATGTTTCAATAATATCTTCAAGGCTCATGAGGGCAAGTACAAACACCTTCAATCAGGAATCGATCTGGGATGTCAAATTCAATCATGGTGCACAATGCCATCACCTTCCATTCCCATTCAACGGCATCTGGAAAGCAGTTTTTTATATTGTTATGACAGACATAGCCTGAGTGCTGACATGCAAACGGGCTTCTCGGTGCCCTCGCTGCAGAATTCGGATCCGTGCAGTTCAAGGTTGTTCTATAGGGTGAAGCACAATCATGGTGCACAATGCCATAACCTTCCATTCCCATTCAACGTAGTGATGGAAAGGTTTGGTCCTGAACTGCGGTTTGAACCGGACTTTTCCTGAACCAAACTGAAGTCCGGTTCAAGGTTCGGGGTATGGGCTGAACTGAACCCATAGTTCGGTTCTACATTCAGCTTTCTCCAAACCTTTTTGAACGTGTTCAAACATGTCCGAATGCTGAACGCGAACACTACCTAGTCCTAGAATTTGTGATGTTGTGGGGGTTAGATTCCTTTCACGCTCAGTGACTTTCGTGTCACATCACGTGTGTACTTTGTTCCAAGTCGATTCCCCAGGTGAAGAGATTAATGGGTTGTGCTTGGGATGCACTGTAGTGGTCTTCAAGGTGCCAAATGCCTTCAGGTGCGTCATTTTCCTTCCTTGTTTTCTTTTTACTTACCAATATTGACATTGTCTTATTGATTCTTACAGGAGCCTGCCAATGCTACTCAGAGTATTGCTGATGCATTGCAAGCTGGTCTCGAGAATTTGGTCCCACGGTGATGTCCCACTCTCAGGAGGTGCATTGTGGTGTTCTAAGAATGTACACACGAGAATTGAGTTGACTTGAGAGAACTTAGGGTTCAAACAGAAGTAAACGGGCTGAACTAAGCTTTATTTTTGGGGGGAAGGATCAACTCCCAATCCTGCACTAAGTATGCTAGTTTATATAGGTTAGAGAGGATCAGGGAAAGTAGGAATAAAAGAAACAAAGAGGGAATAAACAGGGTAAGGTAAAAGGAGAGAATATATCAGAGTTGATTGATATATTAATTGGTAACCATCTAGGCATTAGGAGCCTAAGTCTTTTAACGAACGTCACATACGCCCTCCAGTCCATCCATTAGGAGGGGCTGCAATGTCATGCGGGAGTTTAGGAGTTCTTATTGAGTTAAGGTGACATCAGTCATGGCAGAACCAAACACGGCTAATAGGACAATGAGAATGAGTAAATGGGACAAGGTGAGGCTGAGGACAGCAACTCTACCCAAGAATTGAGCGTTAGATAGGCTCTTGATCCGGGCATCACGTTCTAGGTCCAATAGCTCAACTGCTGCAATAATATCATCAACATCTGCACCAGGATCCACTTCATGAGGGGTAGAGGAAGCAGGAGTAGGTGTACTCTTCAGACTCTCGGCCTTGGCAGTCGCAGCAGAGATAACTTGAGCAGCTGTTAAGGGTTTGTGAGAGTTTGCATGGGGCGCAGAGCTTGAGGAGGAAGGGCGGGACCACTTGTATTGAAGGTCGCAGTTCTGGCGATGGTTGTTGATGGAGAGGTTACTACTAGGCGTTACCCTGGGGTCGGGAAGCATAGGAGCATTCACGCTCAGCTCGAAGTTGTTGCTCGAACATGTGAGTCTCTTTTTTGATCGCTAGTTCCTCTAAGAGAGTGCTAGTCTTTAGACCGCGGACTCGGAGAGGGGTTGTAAATTTCTCACTAGCTTTTGCCTCAGTTCTGAAGAACTGGGTGAAGGCATTGAGCGCTTCAGTGTTAGGTTCTCTATGGGAGGGCCTATATCCTTTTCCACCTCACCCTCTTGAGCGGTGATTCCTCCTGCTCGAACAAGAGGATCTAGGATGAGGGGTGCGTGGATCTGAGGCTGGAATCTCGCCTGGTTCATGCAAGAGAGGATGAGCGATAACGTCAATGTTCATCAGCTCAGGGAGAGAATGGGTAGGGACTGCTTGAGACATGGGAGGTTTGGAGTGTCCATTGACTCGAGTGGGTGTCTCTCTTATGTGATTAGGCTCGGGGTCTTTGGGGGACATCTTAACTGGCAAATCAGAGAGCATTTGAGCGACAATTCGCTTGACACAACGTCTAGCATCGTCGGCTGTATTGACGGTAGTGACAGAGGTGACACTAGTGTCCGGGGTTGCCTTAGAGATCTTTTGAGGTAAGTGCGTTATATTGGGCACACCTAATGCTTCAAGATACTGCTCAACGGCTTCCAATCGTGATACTTTGTGGTACGGGAGCCAGACTTTATCTCCGGTCATATACTCAACTTCAAACAATGAGTCGGTTCCTTGGCCATTGTGATCAGTAACTCGGGTGACAGACCATTCTTTGAGGCTTCCCAAGTTGGCAATTTGGTCGAGTTGTCTCCCAGGGAACCGTCGATCATCGTTTGGTATATAGATCCTCAGTAAATGAGCGTGGAACGCAGGGTGAAGCCCTCGTTGCTTGAGGTTTGCGGGGAGGTCTAGCAGGTAAGAGTTATTGTGGTAGTCCTCAAGGATTTTGAACAGGCCAATAAACTTCGGTGCAAGTTTTCGGGCTCTGCCCTTTGGTAATGACAGGTTTTTGGTGGACAAGTAGATGAGATCGCCCTTTACAAAGGGTGACTCTTTGCGCTTACGATTAGCAACTGTAGTATTCTTGACACGGGCTGTGATGAGGGTGTCATGGGCACTCATCAACGCGTCCTTCATTCATTGAGCAAATATACAGACACCAGGGTACTCAGATTGAGCGTTCCAGATTGACGGGGGCTGTCACCCATAGATTAGTACGAATGGAGAGTACTTTCGTGAGACTGAACTAGCTGAGTTTATTGCGAACTCAATGGCTGGGAGTTTGATCACCCAGTCACGCTGATCAACAGAGACCACTTGTCGCAGCATCTGGGTCATGGTTCGATTTGCTCATTTGGTCGAGCCGTCAGACTGTGGGTGAAATGATGTTGACATCCTTAGTTCAACACCCATTAATTGATATAGTCATTTCCAAAATGTACTTGTAAAGAGGGTATCGCAGTCGCTAACAAGGTTAGAGGGCATCCCATGTAACTTGTAGACTAAGTTAAACATAACTTCAGCGATGTCTTTGGCACGGTAGGTCTGCTTGGTGGGGGCTAGATGAACCATTGAGGTCAAGTGATCTATCACAACCAAGATCATATCAAATGAACTGTTTAGGGTGTGTGACTTGGGCAGTGGTCCAACAAAGTCGATTCCTACTGTCTCCCAGGGGCATGAGGGTACATCAAGGGTCTCTAGCAATCCATAGGGTTGATGGTTAGAGGATTTGGAGACTTGGCAAGTGCCGCACAAGTCACAGAAAGCCTGTATGTCTGCCATCATTTCTTTCCACCAGACGTTATCTCTAAGATAGATCAGTGTCTTAGATGGGCCTAGGTAAGTGAGTAGGGAATGTGCATGTGAGATGATAATTTCTCACACGCGTCATTTACTGACTAAGATGTCTGGGACACAAAGTACTCTGTTTCCTTTGTCCTTCAGGAATATCCTGCCATTGCTGACCTTGAAGTTCTTGTAGGAGTTAGGGCTGGTGATGATTTTGGCAAAGAACTTGTCCTTGTCATATTGGTTGATGAGGCTTTCATGGATGTCAACCATTGGGTCGCCGAGGGATATCAATTCGGTGAGTGAGGGAGGATGTTCTGACAGCAGGTCTTCTGCTATTTGTGTTGACATGTCATGACCCAATTGTGGGTCCATGTTTGTACTTGCTCTGTCAGCGCTGATTATACTTGCTTCCTCATTTCTTCCTGGGTTGTCTGAGTGCGTTCCTACCATCACCAATGGTATTGGTGAGTTTGTCTCAGTAGCTGTGCTCTTTCCCTCCAGGGATTTAGCTGAGTTGTCACTCAATTGCAGAATCACTCTATGCTGAGATGGTATCTGTGGCACAGCGGTTTGTGGTGAGTCTGAGATTTCTTGAGCTGGCGCAGGTGCCACTGTTTTGATTGGCGCACTTATGTGTTCATTTTCAGGGGCTATGCAGGCTTCAGGTCCATGGTCAGGACACTTCGTCTTTGCTGGTTGAGTCGACAGTCTCACCAGGGACTCAGTGAGGTCTGCGGTAGACAGGGCCAACACTTTCAGTGAGAATTCTTGGGTACTTGCAGTTGCTTGGTTTGTTGGTTCGCGCGCATGTTTCGCATCTGATTGCTATGCAGGGTGGAACAGTGCGCTTCGGTTGCCCCTAGGAACAGTGGGGTGCCCATATAAATTGGTGCAGTGACGAAGTTTAGGAGCAGTGAGCGCGGTATGTCTTCTTCACCAACGCTAACATATTCACTAGCGGCTCTGACCGTTCCAGTAGGTTCTTCACTATATATTCAGGACAGTGCATCAGCGAGTGTATTGTCGACTCCTGGTATGTGAATTATCTCGAAGTCGAATTCACTAATGAGCTCGAGCCAGCATGCTTGGCGAGGTGAGAGTTTTTTTTGAGACCCGAGCCACTCGAGGCCTTTATGGTCTGTGAATATGCGAAACTTGAATCCGATCAGTAGGTGCCTGAAACACTTTAATGATTCGACAATTGCTAACAGTTCCTGTTCGTGAACAGGGTAGTTCTGTTGGGCTGTGTCGAACTTACCCGACCAGAACGCGATTACGTCTGCGCGCTTTACATCTAGGCCCTGGTACAGGACACCACTTGCTCCAGTGAATGAAGTGTCAGTGTTAAGGTTGACAGGACAGGTACCATCCTGCGTGGGCATCAATCGGAGGGCCCACCGTCGCACATCTCTGTGAGCTTGTATGCATGCTTTGACCAGGTCAAAGGCATGCTGGTCAGTAGGAGTCCATGACCATTGGGTAGTCTTGGAGGTGACTTTAGAGAGGTGTTGCATATCCACTCATACGCCTTTGCATCCCGCAGCGAGGTAGCCCATAGATCCTATGAATTGCATAAGCAGTTCCTTTGAGGTGGGTGTTTCCAATTGACGATCTTGTTGACCTTCTGAGGGTCTAATCTGATACCAGCATCATCGATAACATGTCCCAGGATTGATAGTTCAGGCATGAAGAACTGTAGTTTGTATTTGCTAAGGTAGAACTTGTTCTTTCTTAAGGTATCTATCACGGTCTTCACGTGTTGTACATGGTCTTCAGCAGTGTCAGAGTATACGACAATGTCGTCAAGATAGACATCCATGAAAACACCAATGAATGGCCCAAAGATGTGGTTCATTAGGGATTGGTAGGTAGCTCCAGCATTGCAATCTCCTATCTGCATAACATGGCTTATCATAGTGCCATCAGGGGTGGCAAACAGCGACTTCGGGACATCTTCTGGGACAATGCGAATCTGCTCATAGGCATCCTTGCTGTCAAGTAAAGACTGGTAAGGATGAGTCAAAACATTTCTTAGGATAGTCTCAATGTCAGGGAGAGGAGACGCGAGTTCCCTGGTGTTCTTATTCCGTTGACGAGTGTCCAGAACGGTTCTCAGATGAAGCAAGTCGTCCTTGGTTATCTTCATCATAATCATAGGTGCGGCGTTGGTACCACTGAAGAACTCCCATTGTCTGGTGTGTATATAGTCGTCAGGCTTCTCTCTCCAGAGAGGTCTTAACGCCTCAGGACAGCGAGATTGGCGCCAGGAGTAGACCTGGTGTTTGTCTATTAGCGGGATAACGTGATTGATTTCCTGGATAGGGGGTAATGAGGTCTTGTTGGCCTCTTTGCAGATATCTTAGGCATAGGCTTGTAACTCTTTGCGATACTTATCAATGATGCCAGTCTCAGGACCAGACTGTCAGCAGTTCGAGTACTTGGGTTTGTGACCCACAGTATTGGCAATGGGTCAATACTTTTAATCTTGATCTCTGGGGGGTTGAAGCCCAGGAGAACCTGATGCTGAAACAAGAATGGCATTCCTAGAATTACATCGTAGGAATCGAGGTTGGCGATGTCGAAGGTACATTCGCAGTTGATTTCTTATAAGATAACTCAATGGTGGTATTAGCTTTAACAATGCTCCTAGATCCCGAGATGGCTAATTGCAGGGGTATGGGTTTCTCTAAGATGGAGTATTGGAGTTTGAGTTGGTCAATGATCGTGGTCGAGAGGAAGTCTGTTAATGAGCCTGAATCTAGGAGGGCTCTGCAGGGCTTGCTGTTCACAAGCACTATAATTACTATGGACCGAGGGAGGATCCTTGAAGAGGATTTCGGTCTAGCAGCTTGTTGCTGAAGGGTTCTTAAATCCGAAAGGTCAGCATGCCTACTGCTGCTCACAGCAGTATAGAGAGTTAGTATTAGTGTATTCTTCGTCCTCTGACGTCTCACAATCCAACAAAGGGGGTAAATCATCGTCTTCATCCTGGGTCAAAGGCAATAGGAGTCTTTGATCACCGTACTTGTGTTGACTTGACAGTGAGACAACTGTGATGTCAACAGATGGGTGGTCAGTCGATAATGTGGTCATTGTCAGTGGAGAGGAGGGTGTTTCAGTCCAGGACAGTTTGAAGGACGTCTTAGTGTGAATTAGGTCTTTGAAGTTCCGAAGCTTCAGATCAACTAGCCATGCAACTGCATCAAAATCTGGGTCGCATAATTGGCTAAAGTGCATGATATAGTCATCATAATTGTGACAATCTGAGAGGAGGTAGGTGTCTGGACCGCCATGGTTAGAGAGACAAAACCTGTCTAACGCAAAAGGGTCATACAGAGGGTCAATTAGCTCATCGGTTGGCAGTTGGACAGCTAGTAGGAGAGTGGCAAGGATCTGCTGTTTGACAATACAGTGTTTTTCCGTGTTTAGTTCAGATAACTCTTCTAACCCCACCGCCATTCCATACAGTCCAGAGGTGATACCTTCTTCGATGGCAGCAGATCTGATGTCAGCGCTAGAGATGGTCACCATGTTCGCTCGGATGGCGGGGGTGTTGCGTCCAGGAGGTTTGAATGTCAGACGGTGGCATTTCAGGCAGTCTTTAGCTAAGTGTCCTGATTGTTCGCACTCAAAGCACTGGTTAAGGTCATGAAGTCGTTTGAGGTGCTCAGGAGTCTTCTTGGGTCTCTCTGGGCTCCCAGGGGCTCTAGAGAGGGGAGCTCCCGGGCGAGGGTGACTATGCCCTCGTGGGTCACAAGGTCCTCAATGATGAATAGCGTTAGCTGAAATGGATTGGGTCCAGGGTTGTCTGTCAAGTCTATTACCATGTGATGATTCTCTACGATCGTTCCAGCTGTTATTCTGGGCATATCCTGCAGCTAAGGTCGGGTTGATGGCCAGCAGGATGTTCGGATCCTTGGTGTTTTTGAGGAATGCTCTCTTGGTGCGCAATGCTTTCTTTTCGATCATTTCAAGGCTTACCATGTTTGGTTCGTAGCCTTTGTCGACTAAGGAGGCTTTTAAGTAGGGGAGACAGTTCATCCAGAACTGTCTCACCATCTTGCGTTCATCTACATCTCCAGCCATATCAGCGAGCATTCTGAGACGTCTCAAATAATCACGTACGCTCTGTTTGTTCTCCTGACAGCACTCAATAAATTTCTGGTGTTGTTGCATCCTAAAGTCAGGGGGAAACACATAGTGAAATAGCTGTTTGAAGAACTCGGTAAGTGAGTACAATTTCTCTAGGTCAAGTATGTTGCACTCATAGAATCGGTAGGCCTGTCTGCTCAGATACTTTCTGAGCATGCGGAGGCTTTGACCTGTTGTTAATCGGGCGTGATCTTTCCAATCATGAACTTCGTGAACTGTCATATCCCATACCTCCGGATCCAGAATTCCGGAACCCCACCACTAAAGTCCGGTCCTCCGTCCTGTTATTTTGCCTGGCGCTCCGCCTTCATCTCCGCACTCACCCCTAACTCCTTTTAGATTAGCTATTGCTCCGGTTACCAGTTATGTCCTTTTCCGCTATGCTTACTGATCCGTCCATTCTTACTTCATTTCTGACTTCACTGCTTTGATCCGTTACACTTACTAATAGACTTTCCACATGCTTCATACATAGCCCTTACCTTTGCTGACTGATTTACTTACATGATACCTACTGACAAAACCAGATAATATCCCACATCCATCCGACCCATCCTAAACCCATCCGTGGGTATCTGTCTCCCATCCAATGCTTGCTCATGCACGCATGGATGATCCGTCACCCGCATGCATGGCCGGTGTAGGACACGGATTGGCACTGACATGGTACTCCCTTGATGTACCGATCCACTGCAATATTCACCCGACCCCGCGCGCTCTATCCGACTCCTTGCTGATTGAACTCCCGCCCATGCGTGTTCAAGCCGCTCACACAAGCAGATCGGCCGACAACGAATTAACGCGCACCATTGGTCGGTCGTGCGCGTGTTTTGCCTTTCTAGCTCACAGATACTCAGTCGAACCCCATATCCATAAAATCCTTGTCCATTGGTGCGTAGTATATTCTTCTTTGGTTTATTGACAGATACAGTACTTTTACCTCTCAAACTCCCTATTACATCGCCTTAAGCGGCTCGGACCGATTTACTCTCACATATCCCCGTGCATATCACGGACGATCGACCGCATGTCCCACGTACATTTCTAGCAAACCACGAGGCAGCCCGGACATCCCAAGCGATGATTATCTCCATTTTTTACCTAGTAGCCGATTTTGTACTTAAGGAGCGCTCGCCCGTTATTGCAATTCAGTTAATTCTCACTCAGAAGCCATGTCTTTTGTGTTCCGTTCTCTTCTGATCCTATTCTCGTGTCCGTCCGCACGTTCGTCTTAAAAAAAAAAAACTTCCGTTCCTCATCACCTATCTAAGTCGGCCGCACTCACTCGCGCACTGCATAGCGATCGGTAGAAATTATAGTCGGTCGGCTTTATGGGTAACTGTTTACGCTGAACACATATTGGATCAGCCGCCCTTTGACTCGTTGTCGCGCCCCTCGTATTATATACTGAGGCAGCAATTCGGTTTGCTTTGTTCTGCTTCCCTCGGGTCGAACTGAACATTTTAGGCTCACTACTCGAATCGGCCATTATCGCGCTGAGGTCGTAGTGGAATCTGCTCCTTACACCGGATGCAAGTGCATGCGCTCAGATACGTAATAAGGTGCATCGGATTGTTTCAGAATGTTTCGGGTGTACATGTAATAGTGAGTGCGTTCGATACAAGTCATGGACTCATAGGTGATACGCATGGTTGGTTAGCAAGCGGGTTTTTGCCCATACAGTGGCTCAAAAAACTGTCCACATGTTTTCACATTTTTCTCTATCTATGATATTGTGTGAGAATATACAAACACATCAAGGGCATGCTGGTACCATATTGTAGTACTACTTCAGGGCTTCCAATTGAGCCCTATGGCGTGGGAATTGGTCGAGATATGGTGGAGATATGAGGCTTACAAAATGATGACTCATGCGGACAGTTTTTTGACTCAAGTATTTTACAGTGATAATCAGGTATTCTAGTACATTGTGTGACCTCCCTTGGCTTTAATTACTGCCTCTATCCTTCTAGGCATACTCTTAAAACTATATCTAACTATATAAACCAGAATGTCTCATGTGTCATGGTCATAATTACCATGAAAGCCATCTCCTCTACTCAAAGGGATAATATCTTCTCTTTGTCCTATGCTGGCCTCTCTGCTCATCAAATTTCCTCTAGAACTGAAGTATGCAAGTCTACTGCAGCCAAGTGTATCAAAGAAAGCCACCTGGACAAGGAAAACTCTTGTGGAGGACGTCCACCTCTGCTAATAAGGGGGCTATCATCCAACATATCACTACAGGAAAGGCTGATAATGCTGTCCAAGCCACCCATTATATCAATTCCACCATCACCACCACTGTCTCTTCACAAACTGTGAGGGATGTTCTCAAGGCAGCTCATCTCAAGGCAGTAACAAAGAAGAAATGCCTCTTATCTCTATTAAACATAGGCTGAAAAGACTACCTTTGGCTTGGCCCATCAAAACTGGACTGTAGAGGACTGGAAGCATGTTATATGTTCAGATGAGACCAAAATCAATAGGATTGGGTCAGATGGGAAGGTATATGTATGGAGAAAGAAGAGGGATTTTCTAACAGACAGAGAGGTTAGTGAGGCTGTCAGATTTGGAGGAGGTTCTCTAATGGTATGGGGCTGTATGAGATGGAATGGTGTGGGTATGCCTGCTGAAGTTGAGGGGAGGATGGATGCTGATGCTGCCTAGCATAGCTGACTCAGGGATTGATGAAGAAGACATCATTTTCCAACAGGATAATGATCCCAAGCACACATCTAGCAGAGCCAGACAATGGTTTAAAGAACATAATATCAATGTTCTTGACTGAACAGCACAGTCCCCTGATGTCAATGTCATTGAACATCTCTGGGGAATACTCAAGAAGATGCTTCAAGCCTATGAAACCCCCCCTAAAGGAGTATAGGAGCTATGGGAGAGAGTAGCAGTGGAATGGGCAAGGATTACAGCAGAATATTGCCAGAAATTGATTGAGAGTATGCCTAGAAGGATAGAGGCAGTAATTAAAGCCAAGGGAGGTCACACAATGTACTAGAATACCTGATTATCACTGTAAAATACTTGAGTCAAAAAACTGTCCGCATGAGTCATCATTTTGTAAGCCTCATATCTCCACCATATCTCGACCAATTTCCACGCCATAGGGCTCAATTGGAAGCCCTGAAGTAGTACTACAATATGGTACCAGCATGTCCTTGATGTGTTTGTACATTCTCACACAATATCATAGATAGTGAAAAATGTGAAAACATGCGGACAGTTTTTTGAGCCACTGTATATCAGAGGTGCTTTGGTACATACTTTCCCTCAGTCGTTTTCATCGCCTCCTTTGGCAGCGGCTGAGGTATTTCTTCACTTACATTCATTTATACCACAGTGTAGCTAATCTAGAGTAGTATGGATCCTATCCGCTTTACTTAGGTGTATCCGCGGACCCGATCCGCGTCGCTTAGGGTACTGACAGATTGCATCCGCTTCACTCAAAGTTTTGTCAGGTTATGAGCCCTGCTTACGCCAACTAGCCAGATCGACCTCAGAACGACTCACCCAACCTGCAGAGGGTTAAAATCCGTGTCCATCGTCAATCATGACAAAATCCCATTCCACAAGCGATACATCCGCTTGTCCTGTCCTTACCAGACCAAACAACTTTCAGATTTGGAAACTACACATCTATGCTAAGCTATGCTGCGAGAAAGTCCTCTGCGTTGCGACCGGTGAAGAGCCGAAACCCTCTCCTGCATCCGCACTCACTACATCCACATCCGCAGATGACCTGGTCACTGCATGGGTACTATGTGATGACAAAGCACTCAGAATCATCCAAGGTCACATATCCGATGTGCTACTCCTCAAAACCACATCCCAAGCGACGTCCAAAGGGTTACTGGACAAACTCATAGAGATCCACAACACCTCCAACGTCATATCCGCATTCTACTCCTTTGAGCAACTCTTTGCCCTACACTGGGATGGCACATCCGCTATCGAAGACCACATCTCCATCTTCCGAAACCTGGAGACCCGCCTAGCGGGTATGAAGTTCACCATTGATATGAAGCTCATCGCATTTGCCCTCCTCTGCTCGCTCCCGGATACACCGGATTGGAAGACTTTCACATCATCCATCCTTAATACCATCAATGAATCAAAGCTAACTTTCAATGATGTGGAAACCCGCATTGTAGTGGAAGTCGCGCGCCATCCAACGGATACCGCATCCGATCCGCCTGCATCGACGATGAAAAGCACTGAGACCAAGATGTGGTGTGAGCTTCACAAGAGTAACAGCACGCACAACACCAGTGACTGCTGTGCGATGAAGTGGAAAGCGGAAAAGAAAAAGAAGAAGGAGAAAGCGAAGAAAGTGGATGCGAAAGCAGATACGGATTCAGACTCAAACTCTAGCATGGACAAACAGAGCCACATTACTTTCGAATGCATACATATCTCTAAATCCTTAGCAAAGCGCATTCAAGCTTACCTTGCATCCCCCGCGCGTGACAGATCCGCCATCATTGTAGACTCGGGTGCAACGTCGCATATGGTCCCACATAGAGGATGGTTCGAGTCGAGATCATTCCGAGTACTAAACCCGCCGCGTCGCATTAGTTTTGGAGGTGACTCAACTGTCCATGCTGTTGGAATCGGCACAGTCATCATCCGCACGCATGTAGGAACTAAGCAGTATGACATAGCACTGTCGGATGTCCTCCTAGTACCGGTTTTCACCCTATCGCTCATATCTGTCTACAAGATCGGGCGCACGCGTCTATCCACCAGCTTCCTCGCCAAATCCGACATCTGCGAAATCCGCAAGGGGTCGTGCATTGTACTCACTGCGCATCACAAACGCGGACTTCACCACATCAAAGGAAAGCCCATGCCCAGCTTGGACCAAGCGAATGCTGCAGTAGATATCAACCTCTTGCATCGGCGGATGGGACACATCTCAATGGATCAGATACAGCGGATGGTAGCAAAAGGTCGGTTACAGGGTATAGACACTCTCACCGGAACCCCTGAATTCTGCGAACCATGCGTCCTTGGAAAGCTGAAGAAACTCCCCTTTACACCCACAAGCGGAAACTGCGCGGAACGCCCAATCCAAATTATTCATATGGATGTAGGCGAACCAATCACCCCGATATCGCGTGAGGGCTTCTGCTACTGGATGGTCATTGTCGACGACTTCTCCAAATTCCCATGGATTCACCTACTAAAGCGGAAGAGCAACGTGCATCAGCAGTACAAGACTTGGAAAGCGGATGTCCAGGCATTCTTCCGTGCAGAAGTAAAAGAGGAACATTTCACCCCATTCTACACTCAGTTCATCCGAAGCGATGGTGGAGGTGAGTACACCGGACACACCATATCGGATACCATGCGCACAGATGGAATCATCCAGGAAACCACAGCTGCAGATACCCCGGAACAGAACAGCCTCATGGATCGGATGAACCAAACACTTTGTACTCTCGCAACCACAATGCTCAAAGAGTCGAAACTGCCAAAGTCGTTCTGGGCAGATGCCATGCTCACTGTGGCATACATCACCGCTCAGAGTTCAGCCATGGGTCTGAAGGGCAATAGCCCATATGGACATCTCTTCCACAGACGTGTAGACCCCATGTTCTTCCGACCTTTTGGATGCCCTGCATATGCGCTCATACCAAAGGACAAGTGTGGAGGGAAGTTCCATCTGAAAGGGAGAAAAGCCATCATGCTCAGATATGCCTACGGAAAGAAAGCATACAAACTCCTAGACCTCGAGAAGTGCACCATATTCTCCAGTCGGCATGTCATCTTCAATGAAACTGCGCAAGTTCCCCCAGATGATTATGCACCTTGGAACGTCCATCCATAAGTCCAGCAGTGGGAGGGTATAGTCCCGCATGTCTACAACTATGACTTAGACCATATGGATGATGATCCACCTCCTCTACGACATTGCATAGACCTCCCGCAGGCTCCAGCCATACATCCTCCGGATCTGACAGATCCACCCACATCCGCGCACCATCCGAAGGTCGAACTAGGCGCAGTGGGAGCACAGATGGAATCGGATGTCGAAGACATATGCACAAAGCTAGACAACTTGTCGATCAATCCAGATTCACAAGCCTCAGAGGCTATGGGTTCCGCACCACGCATGCGATCACCATCTCCAAACTGCGCACGACCCACACAGGTAGTAGCTGGGGTCCGACGCAGCACCCACACTACATGACCTTGGGATTGAAACCACGACTACCAACGGACTTTGGATGAAGAAGCCACACGCCGCCAAGCACCCGTGGATCCGCCCGCACTGCACGAGGACACAAGTGCACCAGATGAACACTCGGATGGCCAACCTGAACTGCTGGATGCAAGTCATACAACCTTTGACGCCATAGATCCGGATGATATATATTTTGCTGGTGTAGCAGCCACGGGCCCATCCAAAGACAATCTCCCCAAGACATTACCAGAAGCTTTTATCCGCCCGGACGGAGGATTATGAAAATCGGCTCTAGAGGAGGAGCTTTCCAGCCTGAACGAAAACCAAGTCTATGAAACCGTCCCAATCCCTGAAGGCGTCAAGCCGATCACCTCCAAGCCTGTCTTCCACATCAAGAAAGACCAAAACGGAAATGTTGAATGGTACAAGTTGCGGATAGTCACCCGCGGATTCTCTCAGAAGGAAGGAGTAGACTACCAGGAAGTTTTCGCACCCGTTGCTAACCTCAAGTCCATCCACATCATCCTATCCCTCGCCGCAAAACACGACCTCGAGCTAGATCAAATGGATGTGTCAACCGCATACCTGAATGGTGAACTAGAAGAGGAGTTATACATGCTACCACCCGAAGGGGTACCCATCCAGCCGGGATACTGTTGGAAACTCAAGCGCTCACTCTATGGACTCAAACAAGCGGGCCGGACATGGAACAAGACTCTAGATCGAAAACTGGGAGAGGTCAGATTCACCCGCTTAGATGCGGAAACATGCCTATACGTTTTCCAGGAAAAGGGGCAAGTGTGTTTTCTTGTAGTGTATGTCGACGACCTACTACTAGCTGCTACCACCCAACTTTTCATGGATAAGGTGAAACGCATGCTCGCATCACAGTTCAAGATGCGCGACCTCGGAGAAGCAAAACTCATCCTGGGTATCAAGATCTGCCGTGATCACCCAGTGTGGAAGATCGCATTTTCCCAGCAACAATATGTAGACACTGTCCTCAAGCACACGGGCATGTCACAGTGCAAACCTGTGTGGACACCTATGGCGCATGGCTTGTGGCTCACAGCGGAACAACCGGATGACCATGCGACCTGTCATGAGATGACCATAGATGGCACCTGCGTATCCTACCTATCTGTTGTCGGATCACTCATGTATGCTATGCTCGGGACACGTCCCGATATCACATATGCAGTGGGAGTACTCAGCAGGTACAGCACAGCCCCTAAAAACCAACACTGGGAAGCCGCAAAGCACGTTCTTCGCTATCTGCAAGCAACGCGAGACATGGAGTTGGTATACGACAGAACTGACATATCCATGGACATGGACTTCCACAGATACACGGATGCGGATTGGTCGGGTGACTCGGATACTTCCCGTTCCACTTCCGGATTCACTTTCATCACAAACTGCGGTGCCATTTCATGGGCTAGTAAGCGGCAAAGCATGGTAGCGCTATCCACTACGGAATCGGAATACATCAGCCTCAGCAATGCGGGACAGCACTTAGCATGACTCCACATGTTTTTTGAGGAGATCGGATACAAGCAACGTTATCCGACCCTTCTCCATTGCGACAATCAAGCTGCAATCATCCTCACGAAAGATGCGCAGTTCCGTGCACGCACAAAACACATCCAGCGCAAGTACCATTTTGTCTGTGACGACCTGGTCGCAACCGGGGAAGCCATCATCCGATATGTATCCACAGATGATATGGTAGCAGATATTCTGACCAAACCGCTCACGCATGAGAAGCACTGGAAGTTTACCAAAGCCATGGGACTATGACTCCACTTGAGTGGGAGTGACAAAACCAGATAATATCCCACATCCATCCGACCCATCCTAAACCCATCCGCGGGTATCCGTCTCCCATCCAACACTCACCCATGCATGCATGGATGATCCGTCACCCGCATGCGTGGCCGGATGCAAGTGCATGCGCTCGGATACGTAATAAGGTGCATCAGATTGTTTCAGAATGTTTCAGGTGTACATGTAATAGTGAGTGCGTTCGATACAAGTCATGGACTCATAGGTGATACGCATGGTTGGTTAGCAAGCGGGTTTTTGCCCATATATCAGAGGTGCTTTGGTACATACTTTCCCTCAGTCGTTTTTATCGCCTCCTTTGGCAGCAGCTGAGGTATTTCTTCACTTACATTCATTTATACCACAGTGTAGCTAATCTAGAGTAGTGCAGATCCTATCCGCTTTACTTAGGTGAATAAAGTCATTTCTATTGCCTCCTTTGGCAGCGGCTGAGTGCGGATCCTATCTGCTGTACTTAGGTGTATCTGCGGACCCGATCCGCGTCACTTAGGGTACTGACAGATTGCATCCGCTTCACTCAAAGTTTTGTCACCTACAGTATATAAACCCCTGTAATACTCCGGAACTCCTCAGTTCAAATATCATCTCAGTTCTGCTCATTCCTGCAATCTCCGGACTTGAGTCTCATCTCTTGTCTACCTCTGAGTCTTAGGGGTTAAACCTTAGGACTAATTCTCCGGCTCTACCTTAGGGTAGTCTAACCTCTGTTCTGTTTCTACTCCAGACTTCTGTAGTAGCCTTACTCCGTTCCCAAATAAGACTCCCAGAGTTCTGCCGAACTCCACCCACCTGGGTGACATAACAATAGAGCCTAATAAACCTGAACAACGGATTCGGACGCTGTGGGTTATTACCCATGGCACCAGTAAACCTCTACACCACCAATACCACCACCTATACCTCTGCTCTTATGCACCCTGTAGGTATAGATATGTAAGATTACAGTAGATATAGGTTAGATAACTGTTAGATAACGTAGATAAAGGTGTTATCTCCATAAAACATACAGACATAGTTTCGGCTGCCATCCAGAAGCTTCTGAAGCTCTCAGAAGACGTTATGAAGGTGTTGTAGCCTAATTAGGAAAGCACAGGCTTCATACCTGGATTACCAATCATCCAAACCTTCATTGTCGCTGTCTGCAACAGCGAGCTCAAGCACGAGGATTGGTTCAAAGTGTGCAATGGAAAGAACATTATAGATGTATTGGCTGTATGCTAGATGACCCAAAAATGTTATATACACTTGAGTAGGTACATTAGTAAAGAGTTGAACATGTCAGAACAAGCGAGCCGTTACAACAATCCCATCAAACGTGCAATGTTGGCATGATATTCCTCATTGGGTAGGCCGCTGTCTTCTACTGGCAAAGGGGAATAGCGAAAATGATCATCCAAAGCTAAACCGTTAAAGCTGCCCATGGATTTTTCAGATACATTTGCAGCTTGAGAGGGAGTGAGGAAGGGGCTTGCACTGATGGGTGTCATGGGGAGTTGGGTTGAGAAGGGGCTTGTGCTAAAGTGAGTTGCAGGAAACATGGGATCTGAATGGCTGGTGGCTGTCACAATGTTGTGGTTGACTGTATCGCCTTCCGAATCCATAGCTGCTGCAGTCGGGGCCGTGCTTGCCCTAGTTTTGATGTTGTCGCTGCTGTTGTTTTCATTGGCATCGTCGTCGTCATCATCATCAGTGTCTGTAAGGGTATCGCGGCTTTTGATGGTGTTTATAGAGATCCTGGCCTTCTTTTTTGTGCCTTTATCGGAACGGGTGGCACGAGACTTGATCTCGCCATTAACAAGGTGTTTTTTGAATTCCTCGGCCTTCGACTTCAATTCTGAGGAAGAAAGTGTGCACCAATGACAATCCCCATCCTTGAGTGCAGAATGGAGATGAGATAATGTGACCGAGGAAGTTATGTTTCCGGGGTTTGTGACTTGAGCTTCGGTCCAGCCTGTCAGCTCAATACCCCACTTAACAACAAATGCATCATAGCTGTTGTATGCAACGGCCGGAAGGTCATCCGGAAGGACCGCCATCTCTGTAAGAATTTTGTCTAAGAAAAACTAATCAGTTTTATGTGCGAGCGTGACAGTGAATTTACTTATGTATCCCATCATGCACCATCTCTCGAATTTCGGCTTTGAGTTTTGTCATCTTCCGACCGGTCGTCATGCGGATAACACCAGATGCACCTGACACCACATAGGCATCTGTCTGTAAGGCCAGCTTTTCAACTGTAGTCTTGAGGAGATGCAGACACGCCATCTGCAAATTTCCGGAGGCATAGCTCCAAGGAGTGAATGTGTCGCTAACCTTTCCACATGTGACTATCCACATCACATTGCAACCAGTCCGCCTCTCAAGGCCAAGCAACTGCAGGAAAAACGGTTAATATTTTTTAAATGGACTAAGGTGAATACCTACTTCTGGTTGAATGCGGGAAATAGTCCCCTCGATATCAGCTGCAACACTTCGTGCTGTCACCTTAACTGGTGCTGAAGTATCATCATCTTCTAAACTTTCCATAAGATCGTCAATCTCATGTTGTGGGAGCTCCTTCCATCCGCCTGATTCTTTTGCCTCTCTTGACACAATAGCTAACGTCTCTCGTCCCATCCAAGTACCTGCAACAGACCGTTTAAACAAGTGATAGTATGACTTTGACAGTACCATACCATTCTCTTTGCGCTTCTGCATCTCGCTCTTCATGAATGCGTTGAATAAGTTTTTTTTTCAACCAGACTTCAATAGCTTGCCACCGAGGAAAAGCTGCTGAGACATCCAGTCAACAGAGCTGCAAATATGTTAGACACATTACTTATGTATATTGAAGAATGACACTCACGTATCATATTTTTCAGACAGGCGCCCGATTGCCAACTGGTAAGCAGTGCGCTCAGCGTCAATATCCCTCCACATTGCATCAGAACGACTTTTTGCAAGCCACTGCTGCTCCATCATCCGTGTTGCTTTTTTCTTGACAGTGATGACCATTTGTGTTTAGAATTCTGAGAGCCAATGAAATTGAAGGAGGAAGAAATAGCAAAGTGAAGTGAAGAATAGAATAACTCAAAGTAAATTCAATCATGATGCTGCCACTAGAGCACATGTCAAAAAAATTATATACTCATGCTAAGGACAAATGCCAATATACATATATCTGATGACCCTGTCAATGCTAAGGCAAGATACAATATTATAATGATCACTTACGCTATACAAAAATCGTGTGTCAGAGACCTACGCTAGCTAGTACAGTTGAAATGTCACCATCTGAAAGACCACGAAGAATTATTCCACGGAGTTGATAAGCTTGAGCATTAGTCAGACCAGACTCTTTGAAACAGTGGATCCACTCTGAAATACTTCGATTCAGGGTAGCATCGATCTGACATAACATGCGGGCAGAAGCATCCAATCCCTGCAGGTATTCCTGAGTTGCAGAGGAAAAATTGAACATTGTTACCGAAGGTTCATTACAGTAATCCAGGGGCCGATTGGTGTGGGGCGAGCCAGGTGGTATGGCAATCCAAGAGGTATGCTGGGGTGAGCCAGGTGGTGTAATAATCCAAGAGGCACTTGAGGATTCTGTGTGATGAGGTCAGCCAAGTGGTGCAACAGTCCATGAGGGCTCTATATGATGCAAGAGCTCACTTACCTAAAGTCTCTGAATCAGAATCTGAGTCCAAAATGTAAATAGTTCGACGTGGTGCAAACTGAATGGACACAGAGGCAGCCCTTTGAACAGAATGCTGCTGCTGCGGCAGCAGCTGTTGCTGAGTCTCCGAATCAGAATCTGAGTCTGATATGTAAACAGTTTGAGGTGGTGCAAACTGAATGGACGCAGAGGAAGCCCATTGAGTGGACTGTTGCTGCTGCTGCTGCGCTTGCAGCTGAGCGGAACGGCCTAGAGGTAAAGTACGTGCAGATGTGCGCGGGGATGGAGGCACCTCAACTGAATAGGGTTGATCTGGTACAAGAGATATGTTCCCAACCATGAGGGAGCACGTTAAAGGGTCCATGACATAGCCAGGACCCGGTCTGACTAAATCCAATTTGTGGCCAAAGGATAAGATATGTGTTAGCGCAATTTCTTCCACAAAGATACTCCGCATGCGCTCAACAGTGTGTTCAAACTGCGGGAATTGATGAAGTTGATGTGTATGTACGATGTTGACGACTATGTCCGACGGGCGGAGGGGCACAGATGTATTCGACTCAGGCCGAACACCAAATCCAATGAACAATCCATCTGCAAGTCATCCTAGACCTATAGGCTTAAGGCAAAGTGAGATGGTACTGATCTATAGATAAGAAAACAACCTACAGTGTCCTTAATATCACCCATTCCTTCGTGAAAAGCCAGTTCTCTGTTGCCTTGATTCAAACAGAAGTGATTGTGAAGAAGTTGTGTTGGTATATTGTTGGTGCCATCATTGCGAATGCCACGATGGTATGAGTAGTGCCGACAATCAATCTCATGACTCGACAGTTGAGTCTCTTGATCCTGGACCCAGTGCCGAATGGCCGGGGGTGAGTATGTAGCTCTCATGAGAGTCAGCTGTACGGCTGTAAATGAAGAGTGTGGATGAAGAGTGAGGGTGAATGGATGTTTGATGCGATAACTGTTTAGGTTGGCTCAAATGATTGGTCAATACTCCAGTACTCAATATAGTCGATATTAACTGCTGCGTGCATCAGCACATCAACAAATCTTGAAATGCACAATGTTTCTTCACATACATTCAAAAATTTAAATATGTGCTTGAAAGATACAGATTGAATCTTCATAGTTACAAAGCCTCATACAAATGATAGCAACACTATTCAACGCTAAGATTCTCAAAAAACTCCCCAAGGCAAATCATTTCATCTTGGACAGCGTCATCTTCAATAAGATCCTCCATACCCTCTGTGCTATCAAGCTCTTGTGGTACCAAAACAATGTTAGTCTCGCCTCGCAAGGTATGGGTCCCTGTGAAACCTGGTAATGACTCGATATCGTCAAGTCGGAGGAGATGAAGAGCATCTACCTGATGGCGTCTATGACATACTGCTTTGAGTTCTGCCACCAGGTATGGGTCACTGCCACGTAAGTGATGAAGCTGAGCATGCATTAATCCATGCTCATCAACAATGAAAGCGCGAAGGTGTCGAATCTCTACATTCAATCTCTCTAACTCCTCGCGAGCACATTTGACTTTGAAGTATTTCGTCATGATCTCACGATTGCCAGGGATGGTCCAGGGTTCCCTTGTGATGTCCTGCTGAGAGTAAGCATGTTTGAGAAGTTCAAAGTCGGATATGAAAGCATAATCAAGGATATTGCCCCACTTGAGATGGGGAGCCGGGGGCGTCATGCGAGCTGCAAGGTCATTATAGTTGTCTAATGCAGAACGAACGGCCTTCCCTCGAGTTTTGATTGCTTTGCTGATTTTCTGGCGAAGCTTGTATCCTTGGATGGTGTATTAAGTTATGATTTAAAATTAAGCAAACATCAAATTACCTGTACCCGCCATATTGGCCTTGGAAAGTTCAAACAGCCATTGCATGACTAGTTTCTGTAGCTTGTCTACTGCGCACCAAAATTTATTGGTCTTCATGTATGCAAGCATCTCCTGATATTCACGTTGTTGTTCAGTCCACCTCTCCAAAATTCCCAGCTTCGCCTGCAAATCTGCGACTGTGTGAATGTTGACAAGAAGGATATCCATGCTTGCTCGGCGAGCAGTCTCCAGTTTGAGCGTCTCACGAACATCTGCAGTATAGTTGATGCACTGAGAAGACATTGAGTTCCTGAAAGCTTCTGAAACACCGTGCCATTTTGCACTATAACATGATCAATTCACTGAACAGTAAAAATACCGTGTACGTACTCTGCAGTTTGAAGGTCAATGCTCCTGGTACTTATCATCATCCCACTGCTGGAGATGCAAGTCGATGGACTGCACCCAATGAAAATGTGAAGCATAACGAACAGAGCGCAAGACTGAATTTGAAGATGAGAATACCCGCTCCATAGTTTCCAGATCTTCAAGTCCAAAGCCTTGTTGGTAAAGTGGATGATGTTCTAGTTGACAGATTTGGTTGTGGGCATAGCCATGAAATGAGTTCACTATGACGTGAAGTCGAGAAGCTTCAGCCTTCATGCTGATAAGGGGGCTATTACAAATTATTTGACCAAATGTGCAGCCGACAGTCATAGCCTATCCCAATATCATCACCATAGGTATCCAACATGTAGTTAGTGATTGCAAGTGGGTACTTTGCACTGCAGACCATCAAGTAGGTAGATTGCAGTGCATAAAGTAAGAGACTTACAGTTCACCGCTTCTCACCATCTCACACACTTTGATGATGGATCCATGCCGGCATGCTGATGTGAAGATGCCAGTTGTTTCATAGATATCAAGCACTGTCTTTTGGTGTTTGGGTGAACTGCTTTTCCATTGCAGGCACAAGCTAAGGAGTCCCTCAGAATTGACAGTCTGATAATTAATCAGTGCAACAGTAAACACCAGTACATTCAAAAGTTACCTGCGTTGTAGTATCCCCCGAATCATCCGCTGGTGCATGTTGACGATGCTTGACTTCATTTTTGAACACATCAACATCATGGCATGAGAGAAAGTATGAACTATGAAACTGGCAGTTATCGGCATTTGCAACACTTGCTACTTGCTTCAGCGAATTGTTGCCATCCTGGGCCACAAGAATATTAAGAGCCAGTGAGGGATCATCTTGGAGCTGTGGCAACATGAACACAAATCGTTCAACCAAAATAAGCATACCTTGTAGGTGTAGCAAGGGCACATGTGGCTAACTCTCCAGTTCAGGTCATCACGCCTGAGTACATGATCTAACCTCTGCCACACGTGGCGAAGGATTGAAAGGAAGGCATCAAAGGCAATTGAAAATTGGTCCCTGTAACATGCGTGGTAATTGACCTGTGCAAACAATGTCAACTACCATGAAATATATGTCGGCAATGTAGTCGATAGTAAAGCTCCAGGGCGCGGATATCAATTGCAACTGAAGGCTCAACAGGCGAGCAGCCAAGGAGTCCATTTCTGAGTAGTGATACATTGGCCGGCTCATTGGGGCGTTGATGAATGGTAGCAAGTTCATGATCTATTGATGTATTGAGCAAGATAAACAAAACATGGTATTTAGTAGAAAAACGCACCAAAGATTTGAACTGCAGTGACATGGAATTCATGATGGTTTTGTGAGTGTTTGGGTAGGACTGGATCCATGGGTCCATGTTTCCATTGTAAGTACGACTCCACGAGTTCGGGCATTTGCATATGCCAATGGGCATCCAGCCTCTCGAGTCTCTGACGATGGGACTGTGCACCCTTCCTACTGGAGTGTGAAGACATTCCTAGTGTGCTTTGAACCACGTCATTAATCTCCCCACCTTCATGGGAGATGTCAGGAGGAAGGTCGTCGAAGAAAGCGAGGGGGTTTTCGAACACGGTATCAACACCAATGTCATCGTCTGGCTCTGTGCCTGCACAGCCTTGTGAGATGCTGCTCAGGGCAGAGCATGTTTCGGCAGGTAGAGCTAATAATGTTTATCAATATACCAGCAAGCACAGACAAAAAGACCTACACAATAACATCTCCCTATGTGTTTTTAAGCCTTCCTCAGTCTCCTTCATGATAGCTGCCACAGACTTGAAGCGTGTGCGACGACCACTTGCATCTGAGCCATCCATGCTAGTGCTGGCTTGTGGTTTAACTTGCATTATCCCACAAGGAACTTTCAGCTTGGTGCTGTGAGAGTGTTTGCGCTGGGTCGCCATGATGATGGGTGCATGAAAAAGGTGAGGGGAAAGTTGAAACCTACTAGTATAAGTAAGATGTGTTGCCAAAAACCATGAGGCTACCGTGTGAATGAAAGGCAATGTGGTGGTCCATGAGGCGGTTGATGCAAGACATAGCATTACAAGAGAGTTAAGAGAGGTGGGAACCATTAAGGACACTTAGCTCACTGTTGCAGACAGTGACGACAAAGGTTTGGATGATTGGTAATCCAGGTATGAAGCCTGCGCTTTCCTAATTAGGCCACAACACCTTCATAATGTCTTCTGAGAGCTTCAGAAGCTTCTGGATGGCAGCCGAAACTATGTCTGTATGTTTTACAGAGATAACGCCTTTATCTACGTTATCTAACAGTTATCTAACCTATATCTACTGTAATCTTACATATCTATACCTACAGGGTGCATAAGAGCAGAGGTATAGGTGGTGGTATTGGTGGTGTAGAGGTTTACTGGTGCCGTGGGTAATAACCCACGGTGTCCGAATCCGTTGTTAAGGTTTATTAGGCTCTATTGTTATGTCACCCAGGTGCTCCACCGATGTTTGTCCTCCGGAACTCCCCAGACTTCCGTCGGACTTCCCCTCTGCCCTTGGAAATTAAGGGCACATACTTGGGTAAGGGGCGCAGTGCATGAGCTGAAGCTAAAGCCCTTTGAGTAGTCTTCCCCTTGAGCACGACCTTAACAGATAGAGACTACTGTGATCCAGGTCATGGTTATAATTAGATTTTGTGTTGTAGGGGCGATTTGGGAGTGCAGCCTTCTTTTTGCTAACCGGGGTCTCATCTTCAGAACTGGACTCGGTCGAGGATTCCTCATCATCTTCTTCAGATGACTCGGATGGCAAGTTATTGGGGTCAGGGTCCTTGTGACTGTTACCAAGCATCGCTCATTTGACTGAGCTGCTTGCCGGGAGTATGGAAGAGGCTCTCTGGTACCTTGTCAACTCGCTCAGTCCTTTGGGGCCTAGTGTTACAGTAACATGAGCATTACACATCATTTCATTCTTCGGACTTGTCTAGACCTGGACCATGGTTACAACTCTATTTCTATCTCTTTCTTTTTGATCCCGTTGTTCTGAAACACGAGAAGCTCTCGCTTCTACCCCTAGATCACAGGAACCCCAGCTTCTACCGAACCCTATGCCCTTCCCACTAATTTGGTTCTCTCATTGATGGGGATTCCCCATGCCCTTTACCCTTTACCCTTACCGTTCAACTGGTACTTCTTACCTCTTTTTACTTATGACTCACACAACCCTTGACCCTTACCACTGACTCGGTATTGCCTCCGCTTAACCTATACCCTTACCGTTCCACCGGTATATCACCCTTACATATATATTCTCACTTGTACTGTAGATAGATTCTCTAACTTGAATCTACTCGGTTCTCATCTGATCTTGTTGTTGGGTCTGAACTTCTCTTACCTAAGAGAACTCCCTCTGTACAAAGAACCATCTTCTCTTGAGACGATACTCTTGAGTTGCATTCCGATCTCTTGGATCATATCCTTGAGAAACTCTAATCAACTCTATGCAAGTAAGGGCCTCAGCTCTTACTCAGACTTAGCGCGGGCAAGCCCCTTGCTGGGCTAGTGCCAAAGGCCACGCTTCAAACACCCCTTGCGGGTTTAGCGCCACCAGATCTCATCTGAGAGGTTTCGCATAACACCTAGTGATACGAGGATCAGTATAGCCTTTGGTCGTGTTCTCACCCTCTGGGTTAGGAGGGGGGAGTTGGACGCTGATGACAGGGGCTTGGTGAGCTTCTCTAATTCGTTTTTGAGCTTCTTCTTCTCTGGTCTGACTCTGAATAATCAGGGTCTCGAGTTCTCTGACTCATTCCTGAAGGTCGGTCACCATGATGGACTGTTCAACCAGTTCTTCTTTCACTTGGTTGCGGTATTGTCTTAGGTAAAGGTTTTGTAGTTGTATGGATAACCATTTATTATCTTCGTCCCAGATATCTCGCAAGGAAGAGTCTGGGTCATTGGATCCTGGTCGCAATGCTTCTACAAGTCCTTCGTTGAGGTCTGACCATTGGTCTAGCCAGTCTTTTGGCGGTAGGATTTTCCATTCTTGTGTATCTACTGATTTACCTTTAAGTTCAGCAGGGATACACGGGGGAGAGCCCAAGGACGAGGCCTTGCTCTTTGGGCTTTGTGCTGGGAACTCGGGTAAGTCGCCTAATTTGTCGTCATTGATAGGGAGGTCAGCCCAGCTGACATTGACTTGTGGTTCACTCATTTTGATTGTACTACGGTTTGGGCTATCATCATTTTTAATTGCCATGTCAAGTAGTATCGGAGAGGGTTGCCCAGCAACGCTTCGGAGTAGTGGGGATATGCTCATCGGCGCTGAACCCCTACTCGTGTTATCTGACGGGGGCTTGGTCCCGTTGCCCTCATTACTAAAAATGAGAGGGGTGCTAGTTTCTATGGGTGCACCCAGTGCTCCTTCCGCGTCTTTGGCGGATAGCTGGTTGCTAGTTGGGGGTTCTGCCCTCTGACTGTCAGACAGTTTGACTCCAGTGACGAATGTTTCGTCACAAGTCCAGGCACTCTCGATACCCAGTTCGAGAGCACCTCTGTCTTTACTCAACTCATCCCTATGAGGAGAGGAGCTTTGAGACAAGTTCTTTGATGCATCAATAGAAGTAGTCGACATCTTTTGTTCTTCTAATGGGAGGTGGTACGGAAAAGGTACGGGAAGGGTTGTCGGTTCGGAGGGTGATCAATCCTCATCAATTGGTGGCCGTAGAGTGAAGAGATAGGTAGAGCTTTAGAATTTGAGTTTAAAAATATGTGGCGTTCTAAGAACATACACACGAGAATTGAGTTGACTTGAGAGAACTTAGGGTTTGAACAGAAGTAAACTGGCTGAACTAAGCTTTATTTTGGGGGGGAAGGATCAACTCCCAATCCTGCACTAAGTACGCTAGTCTATATAGGTTAGAGAGGATTGGGGAAAGTAGGAATAAAAGAAACAAAGAGGGAATAAACAGGGTAAGGTAAAAGGAGAGAATATATCAGAGTTGATTGATATATTAATTGGTAACCATCTAGGCATTAGGAGCCTAAGTCTTTTAACGAACATCACATGCATGATCTCGTCTTTTGAGCTGCTTACCCGATGCTGATGGTGGTCCAGTGATGTCCCGCTCTCAGGGAGTGCGTGATGTCATCTTTTGAGCTGCTTACCCAATGCTGATGGTGCCACGGCGATGTCCCACTCTCAGATAGTGTCTGATCTTGTGTTTTGAACTTCTGACCTGATGCTGATGGTGCCACAGCAATGTCCCGCTCTCAGGGAGTGTGTGATCTCCACTGCTCGTTTGTGTTTGCCTGCATTGTTCCCGGTATACATGTTATATCTGTGTATGTATGTACATTATTTCTACCATTTTCATACTCACTTGTTTGAGGCTTGTCTGCTTCTGACCTATCCCAGTTCCAGTGCTTTATGTTGTTGGAATTTTGTGCACAGGCCACAGCTTGCTTGGGCCTAAGCCCCAGTTTTTGGCTGGCTTGGGCTCATGGCTCAGGCTTGAAATCTAGTGAGCCCAAACCCCCTCCAGGCCGAGCCTAAGCTGGGGCTTTGAGCCTAAGCCAGACAGGAACATCACTAAGCCCCTCGCATGATGCCACGCAGTGTCTTTAACTTTGTGCATAAATTTCAGACGTTCAGCATTCGAATGCCAAACCGAACGTGAACTGAACGCACTGAACACGTTCAAGCACGTTCGGTCCAGCGTTCAGCAAAATCACTGAATCGAACGTGATGTTCGGTTCAATGTTCACCAAATTTCCTGGTGAACCGGACTGAACCGAACTTTTCCATCACTAGTGACGCCTAATCCCCATGAAGGCTAACAGGAAGTACCCTGAAATAGCACCTTGTTCACCAGCTACATGGATGTGTCTGCTGACCTTGGTTAAACTGAAGTTCATTGCCGTCCAAACCTGAATTTGAACTGTAATTTCCACTTCACTTCACTCCAGTTTGGCTGGCACTATAAAGAGTGTGTCATGCAGGCGGTACTTTATCAGTTCGACTTTTATGGGGCTTTCCTTTAAAAGATGTTTGCAAGGGCGGACTTGGACTCTGTACTCAAGAATGCACAACACAATTTTCCCATTGCTGAACCTCGCCTTATTCAAAGATTTCAGTGGTGTGCTTAAACAGACCCCCATTGGCCCCACAGGTGACTTGGGATATGCAACATACCAAGGCAACCAGCGGTATCCAAACACGGTTAACTCAGGGACCATGGTTGACTTGGGATATGTAACATACCAAGGCAAGCTGGATGAGGCATATTCAAACACGGTGGTATACTTTGGGATACCATACGCTGAGCCCCCTGTAGGCAACCTGCGCTTCCGCGCCACAGTCCCTCTAAAGACAGAGCATGTGACTGAAGCAGTCAACAGGGAGGTGGTCGACATGACTGAGCCCCCTGCCTTTTGTATCCAAGGATCACTTTGTATGTGCGATTGCTGTCCTTAGGATTTTTCTGACCTCATGGCCTCAGCTGGAAATGCAGGAGGAGCGGGATTGGAGGACTGCTTGAATGTCAATATCTACACACCCCTTGGTGCCAAAGAAGGCGACAACTGTATGTTTTAGATTTCCTGTCCTAACTTGTTTCGTTTTCTAATATCAATGGTTCTATGTAGTGCCTGTGCTGTTCAATATCCATGGTGGAGGTAATGTCATATTCTCAAGGATGACCATACCCATTTATTAATCTCATTGTAACAGGTTGGGTTGAGGGAAACCTGACCAACTGGCCATTTGATCACTGGATCGAACAAAGCCTGAATGTGATTATTGTGTCTGTTTATTACCGTTTTGGTTCCTTCAGCTTCCTGGCCACTCCTGAGTTCACTGACCCCACATACTGGCAACTTTAATGCGGGGCTCAAGGACCAGATCCAGGCACTCAAATGGGTCCAGTCCTACATCAGAAAATTCGGTGGTGATCCGAATGGGGTCACCATCACTGGACACAGTGCCGGTGCCATCTCCGATGTCCGGATGGTTCTGATGCAGGACCTGAAAAACTCAGTGGATGTGAGTGGTAGCTACATGGAGGGACAACCTGCTCCACAGACTGCCAGGTGTGCATTTGCAATTAGCATGGCGGACGTTTGTCAGAATTAGGCAGAGTTGTAGTGACTGTCATCAAATTGTCAAACATTTCGCGTGTTTCGGCCAAAAAGGGGGCTGCTTGTACGCTGCTTGCTCATTGGTCACATAGTCAGAGTTCTCGTCAAGTTCCTCTAATGTCATGTTGGTCATCTCTGTATTATCTAGTGTATATATTGTACACGTACTCACTGGATTATGGTCATTTCTAGATCCTACTCATGATTGAGTTGACTTCACGCCCTGATCCCGAGATCTCTAACACATTTACAGTTACATTGTTCTCCCCAAGGTGGATGAAGCCCAAAATGTATATATAAATGGACAGATGAAAATACATGTGAGTCCTTGGTCTCAGCAGCCCTTTGGCACTTGTACTATCAGATGAGTACTTCAACTTACTTCTCCACTCCCAAATCCCAGAGAAGGAACGACTCAGACTGTCTTCATTCAATCTAGGGTATAGCATGGGTATGGTATACACCGTGGGTATAGGGGTCACAGGTACGGGTACAGTGTAGAGATTTGCTACCCCAGGCGACCCTGTCATATTGATGCAAGAATTGTTGCAGTTGTAAGGCATAAATTGATGCAATACTCTTACAATCTATAGGCAGGTAAATATATTGCATGATGATGCATAATGCATTAATAGGCTATACATAATGCATCAGGCCTTTAAAATAGTATGGCAGTGTGATGCACCATGATGCATTGTTTCCTTCCTCCCGCCACCACCTGCACCATCCCCTTTGCATGTGCTGTATTTTCTTTGATGCGGCATTGTTGTCCATTTATAGTAACCAGCACTAGCGCTAGCCTCCCACCTCCCGCCTCCCACATACTGATACCTAATGCACATTCCTCCTGATGCACCATGATGCATTGTTTCCTTCCTCCCGCCACCACCTGCACCATTCCCTTTGTATGCACTGTATCTTCTTTGATGCGGTGTTGTTGTCCATTTATAGTAACCAGCACTGGCCTCCCACCTCCCGCCTCCTGCATACTGATACCTAATGTGCATTCCTCCTGATACACATGGCAAACCCATTCTCTCGCATGTGTTTCTGCGACCCTCTTGACACCAGTGACATAGTATAGAGGTGCCTGTTCTGCCTGCCTGTATTTGTTGTCAAACTTCTTTATACTGTAGTCTAGTACTAGTAATATAATGCTATATACCCGTATCTATTGTTGAAGTCCTATGTGTACAAGGAACACCCATTAAGTATGTAGCATTACACATGGGTTGAAAATTGACGAACTTGAAGTTCCAATGATGCATCACACATCTGACCGTACTTCTTAATTTTACGAAGTCTGTAGTGCCCATTCAGTGATACATCATGTACTACCTCAAACTTTACAAAAGACAAGTTATTTATTTAAGGTCACAACCATGGTACAAGACAGGACAACTGATATCATGGTCACAGAGCATGGTACAAGATATTATCAAGATGTTAAGGACAACTATCAAGAGACTAAGAACACTACAGCAGTAACATTATGTGAGTTCCAATTGCATCCACCAGCTCATTATGTCTGGACTTGATTGGGACATGCTTGGATGTATGTCCCCCAGTGTTCATGGAGTCACTTGTCAAGCTGGCACTGCCTGGAGCTGCATTACTTCATGGACTTGACTTAGCTGATGTGGGTTCGCCAGATGGCTGGGAGGCAGTGCATTTGCCAGCATGGGCTTTGGGGCAGCCTTGGGCTTGGGGGCAGTTGACTTTGTAGTGACAGGTTCCACACTGGGCTCAGTGGAGAGAGCGATAGATTTATCGGATGTACCCTCAGTAGTAGGATAAGGCAGTACTGGGAACAAGTCCATATTAGTTCCAGGCAAGAGGCTGGTATGTTGTGCTTGTAGCCACTCGGTGGTGTTCAGAGATGTGTGAAACATTGGATCATTCCAATTCATATTGTGTAATGCCTCAGGGAACGAGAAGCTGGAGGTTGACATTGAGGGTGAATAGACTGGCATGAATGCATCAGTAGCCACGGGAGGCACATAGCCAGACATGAAAGACTGGGGAACTGAGTTGCTGGAGATGTTGGGGGCATAGACTGGCATGAAAGAATTGGGAGCCGCATTGCTGGACACAGAGGGTGCATAGACTGGTGGATGTGAATTGGAAGTTGGGACGAGGAAGCCATTATAGTTAGCCATGTGCAATGGCAAAGGATATGCTGATGACTGGAACGATCCATCAGACACTGATGCAGCACCAACCTCAGGTGACAATGTGTGAGCACTAGTATTAGACTACAACATATAGCATTAATAGAATCAGTCTAGAATAATTGCACAATAAAGTTAAGGCACTTACCGACAGGTTGGTTGCATGAATCATTCCCACGCCTGATGCATAACCTAATGATGCATCATCATCAGGCGATGTCAGCAAGGAGCCTTCTGATGCATGAGACGAATGCATCAGCTACTGAACCCCACATATAAAGGCTGGCCGCATCTACTCACCAACATCCATCATCCCAGAACTCCCATCTTCAGAGCCATCTTCCTGCTCTGCTGCTTCAGTCTCATCATGCCCTTTGGGCTCCTCCTCATCAGCCATCTCAAATGCCTTATCACACTCTCCATGCTCCCCATCATCAGGGTCTGTTTGTGACACCCTGTCACGAATTCCTAATATGAACCATTTTTCATTTCTCGGTTTTCCTTCGGCTACTTCCAGTACCCGAGCCGGTCACATGACTCCTCATCATAGGTCACCCGTTGCTTCTCCGATTGGCTCCCCTACTCCATGGGCTAGAACAATCTCACTTCCCAAAGAAGAACTGGTCGGAACTTGGGTTTCTGTTTAGTTGCCGTCTTACTCAGTCGCTTATATATATCATGAGTCATCTTTAGTCATCCGCAGTAGTCGTACGACTCTTTTCTTATTGGCTGATTTCTTTCAGACTCCTATTCAATGTTATGTATAAGAGTAGGTTAGTTAGCGTAAGTACTCCTTAGACTTAACCTCTTCGTTTCTACTGTTGTAGTGACTTAGACGTTCACGCTCAATCCAACTCTGTTACTCATCATCATCTCTGACCGAGTCCTAGTGGTTGTGTACTCGCCTTCAACATTATTGTTGGACGTCGGTCATAACACACACACCCCCATCGTCGTTCCCTACAGTGAACACAGGCTTGCACTTATCAGAGGCTGGAACAATACAAAGTAAGTGAGTCAACCAGCCACTGATTGAAAAAAAAAACCTCACGGAAGATCAATTCTGCATAATGTTGAAAAGCCTGCAGGAACTCCCTATCCACCATCTGGTATAACTGTGTGAAGTTCCTCCCTTGTGGGGTTTCAGAGGGATGACACCTTTAATACATGAGTCAGCATGAATCTCGAAATAGTATCTGTGACTCACGATAGCAATGTCATATCCCAATCACTTCTTGGGTCTGGGCCAGCAAACATGAAGGACATGATGAAACCCGTCTTGTTCTTGACGAGGTGTACAAAACGCCAGCAGATAATCAGTAAGTCATCTATACCCCTGCATGTTGAACATTAGCCATTGAATCTCTGATAGAATCAACTTGAACATGTACTGTATGATTGCCTCTGCATCAAGCATGCAGTCATCCTCCTCATCATCGTCCAACTTCTCGTGAGTTTTCCACTGCTGCTGTTTGTACATTTCATGGATCTGAGCTTTGATGTCCTCCTCTTCATCTTCCAGCAACTCTTTGGAGAATCTACGACTCAGCATGATGCATCCACCTGAAGTTATGTTCCCAGCCTCTTCCTCGGCCTTCACCAATGGCTTGATGCGCTCGTCATAATAGATATCAGAGTATATCTCGGCCTCAGACTTGGCACGTCTTTTTGGCTGTAATGCATCATTGAAGACTGTTGATTGCTTCTTCAGGCTGCGATTTTTCTTGGAAGTGTTCACACGCCAGTGAAACCAAGTCCGGAGGTGCTAGATTTATGGTACATCAGGATATGGTGTTGCACCTGTTATAGACAAGCTTACTGTTTTCCGCTTGGTTTTAGCTTTGTCCACTGCTGCATTTTGCTCTGCCAAAAGAGTATTAGTGGGAATGTCAGGAAAGGTGACCACTTCTTCAAGGAACTGCTTAAACCATTCTGCATTCACCACAGGCCAGAAGTGAGAGTAATCCTTGTCTTTCAGGTGCTCAGTCATATATTGTGGCAGGTGTTCTTGAAGCCATTCTGCCTGTTCCATTGTGGTCCATCATGATGCAGGCATCTATTTGGTGTATTAGTCTTTGTAAGTTTAATAAAATAATGAAATGGTCATACACTGTCATACATCTAATGAGGTCACTGCAAAATTAAAGGTGCACACTATGGCTGCAGAATGAATGACCCCTCATAGCGGCCATGTATAAACTATATGTAGGCGAGATTGTCACACTTGCTATCTCACGCTGTGGGTGAGGAATATAGACCCTGTGTGATTCAGAAGTCTAACAAGGGTGCGAGGCTTATACTCGTCCCAAGGGGATTGCTACTAGGTAGCAAGTCCTCAAATAAGTGCAAGGAAACAAGGACTAGACTCTGTCTAGTGACCTGAAGGGTTCTGGTCCTTACTAGGACTGGGAACACAAAGATGTGGAGGGTTCCCAACGAGCGGAACTAACAGAACTAACACAGAACAAACAGAACAAACAGGGAACAAACAGAGGGAAAAGAAACTACAAGCCTGCAGGAGGATGATTGGGTGAAGTCGGACCAGGCTTGTGTCTGGTACTTGCTCCAAGTCGTCGGATCCGATGTCGGGCATCTCGAGTGGAACTCACGGGGACGGGAACGATGCAATGAGATCAGGAATAGATTCAGGAAGATATTTTAGACAGTGAGTGGAGTACAGGGAAGTACTCTGTAAGTGGAAGTGGAGTCGAGTCTATCAGAAGGTAAAAACTAAGATCCCATCTATTGCTACCTATATAGGAAGGGGTTCCAAAATGCGATATGCTACAACCGGGTGAGGCTGTGAGATAAGGAATCGGTCCCGAGTAGTGGAAGGATCCGTATAAGTACTGTAACACATGGGAAATGAGATAGGAACATGTTAGTGACACGGGGAACGTAGCTAGTACTCACCAGCGAGGATGGAAGGACATGGACAGGACAGAGGAGGATGTTCCGAAGGCTTAAGGAATATAATGCACGTGGTACGCAATTGTTCCGCTGGGTTCCACTAGGTTCCGCTTGGTTCCGTGTAGCGGATGGCTTGGGGAAGATGCGGATGGGTAGCGGGATGGTAGCGGAACGCACAGGAAAATGGTGGGAACACATGGGAATTATATGGGATATGGGCCTACAGTGGGGACATTCCCCACAACGCACAGGCCAAATGTTTTGTGATTCGCCATCTTGAACAGTACAGCAAGTAACCTGAAGGGGCGGGCACTTCATCAATAGCTAAGATTTAAGCTCAAAGGACATAAATAGCATAGAGTTACTACCCTGAGGCAAGTGACAATTTTAAGTAATTGAGTGTAAGTAATTGATCAATTGATTGTGTCTAAATTTATCCACTCCCCCCTGCCTCAACATTACTCCCCACACTCTAAACATTGAGCTCATCAGCTGCAATGTCCAAATTTACAAATGCCTCTTCGACCTGCAAGACCAGTGTGTGATTGTGTGTGGACACTATGGTGAATTGAACATATCCTGCTAGGGCATCAGTATGCAGGGTTCTTTGGTAACAGAACCAATCCCAAAGGCACTATTATGATTGAGTGGTCAGCTTGTTGCAATGTGAAGGTTAGTGAGGTACTCACATGTTTCCTCGTCACTACAGCCTCGTCCACCGCTTGCTTCTTCTCTTCAGTGAAATACTGGGGTGCAGGCCCATCAGGGAATAAGACCTCATGCTCTGGCCAACTAACGAAGAAGATCTCAAATAAGGAGGTCCAGAAATTGACAAGATCTTTGTACTCATCACAGTAATTGTAGATGTCTATCTGGTTATCCAACCAGCGGCACTGTTTGGCTGAGAAATATAGTACCAGCATGCTAACATTGAATGAACGTTGGGTGAGTTGAAGGAGATGAACTTGAAATAGTACTATTTTTGTACTCCACCATTGTGGACTCCATGATTGTCACCAGAACGTATGGTTTAGTTCTGCGAAACATGTGAGAATCTGCAACACACACCTCAATACTAGTAAGAATGAACAACTCGGAATTGCAAGCTTGAAAACTTTCAAACCAAGAGATTGTGGCAACAGATTGAACTTGATGCCATGTCTAAGATACAGCTACTACTAAGTACTCAGCTCAGGTAACAAGACCCAGCTGGTTTGAAAATTGTTGATGTCAGTGCTCAAGGGTTGATACTGACCAGTGACAGCCCACCAATGCCTTAGTACTGTTCATTCAATTGAAGTGGTTGTAGCAACATGATCGAACTTGACTTGGATGCCATGTTGAAGATACAGCTACTCCTGATAAGTACTCAGCTCAGGTAATGAGACCCAACTGGTTTGAAAATGCAATGTTGTTGATATCAGTGCCTGAGGGTCGATGCTGACCAGTAACGGACACCCACCGATCAATGCTAAGTGAGCCTTAGTATGCTTGTTTGATGAATACAACTGTTCTTGATGGTCTCACGGTGCAGTCCCGCCCTGCCAGTGCACAATGTTCCAGTTGGGTACACCTCCAGTTATTTTCTTAATATGCCTGCTCTCCCTTGAAGTTTCCATTTGCAAGCAACAATGCAAGTGTCTATTGCACTCTTTATGCTTAATGAAACATTTGTTCGTGCTCTGCAGCAGTGCAGTATGTTGTTAGATGTAGTAAAACTCCTATAAAACTCCCTATAACAAAGTGTTCAACTCTTTGCATTCAATTATTATACATTATCTTCTGGCTTGACAACTCTACGTGACTATGTGAGACTATGCAAGAATGCTACTGGTCATGAGTTATGACCTTTACTACATGAGTATGTTGATGATTCAGCGCCGCATGCAAGACCTTACCAGCACAACCAGTTCTATCTGTCCTGAAGTCCTTCAAGCTACATTGCACAATTGCTAGGTATGTTACAGTATGCAATCTATGCAATCACTATCATGCTATTGATGTTTCCTGACACTGCGCCACCACAGTCATCAACACTTACTTACACCAAATCATTGTCAAACTTGAGCATAGCCTGACATTCTTGCCCTCAAGACCCACTTGTATTGTACAGAACTCATCTCCCCTATGTGTCGTTTTCAGATCCATCCAACTGGTGTTAGTACTCTGGCCTGGGTCTATAATCCAGTCCCTGATTCACAGGTATAGCATCTCTTCTGGAACTGCTTGATTAATTAGTGGATCACTTCCAGCAGTCGACGGCAACTTCAACCAATGAGTATCAATGTGCTGCGCTTCCTCCATGCTCATCGCTGGTTGAGTTTCTGAGTTCGCCATGGATATATTTGATTCTCAGTGAGATTTTCATTGGTGGAAACCAGCAGTACATGGTACATAGAGTAGGCACAAGCAAAGCACGTCAAAAATGTATCAAGTTTGAGAGTCACACATTGTCCACTTAAGGAAGCCACTGTGCTTCTCTGAGATCTATCACATCAAGCATGCAAATCAGACCATCATACAGTGACTTGCAGTGGCTGAAAGAGCAGCTAACACCAAGCACATATGGGGATGTGCATTGCCTGAAAGAGAATCAGAGCAGGAACATGGAACCAATGAAAATATGCACCATGTTTCAAAGACACCTACCCGGCAACTGCGGATGATGAGGTAGAATGGACCAAGGGCTGCAGCATGTGGGACATCAAATGTGAATCCATGATAATGCTGCTGTCCCCTTGTCTCACCATTGATGATGACCTCAGTCAGTGGGAGATGCGGAAAACTGTAGAAGCCGGAGCATGCTATTGGGGTAGGATGGTTCTGCACAGCAGGAAGTGCAGCGGCCTGGACAATGACAGCGGGAGGTTCCACAACCAGGACAACAGCAGTGGGAAGCTGGCTGCACAGCAGGAAGTGCAGTGGCCTGGACAATGGCAGCAGGAGCTGGCTGCACAGCAGGAAGTGCAGCGGCCTGGACAATGGCAGCAGGAGCTAGCTGCACAGCAGGAAGTGTAGTGGCCTGGACAGTGGCAGCAGGAGGTGCCATGACTGGGACAGTGGCAGCAGGAGCTAGCTGCACAGCAGGACATGTAGCGGTCTGGACAATGGAAGTGGGAGGCGCCACAACTGGGACAATGACAGTGGGAGCTGGCTGCACGGCAGGAAGTGCAGCAGCCTGTATCTGGTCGGTGATCACATTGATGAGTGTTTGTGCATCATCATGCGACAGCGTCAATGATGACAACAGTTGCAATACAACATCTGAAATATATATGGATTACTGAAGCATTTGAGTAAGTGACAGGCAAAAACGCACCAAGGCTGCTTTGAGCATCATCATTGGATGGGTTGGTGTTGGTGGTGGTCATTGATGGGAAGTCAAATGAGTGAGATACAGCTATCCAGTACAGAAGATAAATACTCACCCACTGGAACTTCAACCAAGGATGACAACTGCAATGGAGAATCACCTGCACAATGACTTATGTGTGTTTGAAGGTTGTTTGAGGTTGTTTATTTGAAATGTTGCACTTTCATTTTTTATTAATTATTATGCATTACGAGAATATCTACTGTAGAAACCTTGACGGTATTTTGGAATTTCAATTGGTTGCTTCATCATGGACTTCAGTCTATCCCTTGCAGGCTCATCTTCATTGCAGGTTATATGTACACCAGAGTTGCAGTCAGGAATTTTTATCAATTGCGAGGGCTAAGAAGCGGCAGAAAAGGCTGACCCTCAATTCTTACTCACATCCCAAGCCTTCAGGGCTCAAGCAGTGACAACAAATGCAGTATCAAGTTCACGGAGACGGCTCTATAAGCTATACATGAAGATATGTTCAACCTCCAAAAAACACTCAGCCAACCCCGCGACCTGATCCACCTGCGCACATTCAACACAATGTCTCTGCCATGCTGGTAGATGAATTCAATGAATATTCGCCCGATCTATCATGGGATGCTGATGATGGTGGTCAATGTCTGGGGAGATGACATAGAATAGGAGTAAGTCGATAAACTGACAGAATCACACTGTTGTCGCCACTGACATCATTCAGGATTATACGTTGCTAATGTGGCTCAAGGATCATGCCCTGTTCCTTCACGAGATGTTACAACTCAAAGGATGAGGTGACCTTAGTGCAGAGCCCTGTTCTGGTTGTGGTAATCCACATCCAGAATATTGATGTGAAGATTGTTTTGGGATTGAACTCCGTTGTTCCTCTTGCATGGTGATGGCACACAAGGATCACCCACTACACCAGTTGCAGGTAGGCGCCAATTACTCAATAATGCAGGGTACGAACCAACTAGACATACTACAGAAATGGAACGGTGAATATTTCGAATTTGCAAGCCTGAAGAGCCTTGGTCTCCAGATTCAGCTCGGTCATGCACTAGGCCATACCTGTCCCAATCCCCATTGCGCGTTCAATGACGACTTTGTCATTATAGATTCTCATGGCGTGCACAAGGTATTGTTGGATTTTTGTGACTGCACTTTGGCAACAGCCCACATACAACAACTGCTTCGCATGTTACTGTTCCCTTCAACTACTGCAGACCCCAAAATGGCTGCTACATTTCGTCTTCTAGAAGAATTCCACCTCTTGTCTTTGGAGTCAAAAGTGTCTGCCTATGAGTTTTATTATGCCCTAATGCGGAGGTCTGATAACACAGGGATCAATCCTATCAAAGTGGGTCCTATTCTAACGCTCTGTGGGGACATTGACTTATTTCCCTTTAGGATCGATATGACTCATTCATGAGAATAGTACACGAATGGTGTCATCTCAAAATGCTCAAGCAATCTGGGAGAGTGCACAATCCCAATGGCATTGATGTGATGGCAGAGGGTGCATGCGCTGTTATATGTCCAGCCTGCCCACAGCCTGGGAAGAACTTACTGTCCAACTGGAGAGAGGCCCCCCCTGACAAAAGCTGGTTGTATGGCCTATTTGTGGCCATCAATGCGAACTTCCAGCTGAAATGGAGAGTCATGTCAAAAGATAGTGTGGACCCTAGCCTTAGTAATGGCTGGGGATACTTCGTTGAGGAAAGTGCATACAAGGCCTTCCTGAACGATGAATCCAATGTTAGCCAAGAGGTGAGTTTTTTTTGGTAGTTGTTATTTTCTATGGTGATACCCTATTAAACAGAAGTCTGCTTGTTGGAGCCACAATGCAGTAAACATGGCAGATACTAAATCAAATTGTGGCCTGGCAGCTACAGGGCTCGGTACCATTGACTGCACCCACCACAATATGAAGTTACCAACGGCAGTCAGGGACCTCCAGAAAGGAGAAAAGTAAGTTTGGTACGCTTCAGACTCAGATGCATCAAATTGACTACATCTAGGTACATAAATATGGATTATTTGTTTTTCTTGGCCCTTCGGCATATGACTGTCGATATTCTCAATATCTTGTATGATATTGCTTGTCAGTGGAATAAGAATCTATGGCACCGCTGTGGGGAACATCCCCACTGTAGGCCCGTATCCCGTATAATTCCCATGCCTTCCCACCATTTTCCCATGCGTTCCGCTACCATCCTGCTACCCACCCGCATCTTCCCCGAGCTGTCTGCTACACGGAACCCAGTGGAACCCAGCGGAACAATTGCGTACCACACGCATCATATCCTTTTAGCCTTCGGAATGTCCTCCTCCGTCCTGTCCTTGTTCTTCCATCCTCGCTGGTGAGTACTAGCTACGTTCCCCATGTTACTAACATGTTCCTATCTCATTTCCCATGTGTCATGGTACTTATACGGATCCTTCCGCTACTCAGGACCAATTCCTTATCTCACAGCCTCACCCAGTTGTAGCATAGTGCATTTTGGAACCCCTTCCTATATAGGTAGCAATAGATGGGATCTTAGTCTTTTTACCTTCTGATAGACTGGACTCCACTTCCACTTGCAGAGTACTTCTGTTAAGACCATGCTCAGGGGTAAAGCGGAGTCTGAGGGGCTTGGCTTCAGCTCGTATGCTGCGCCCCTTACCCGAGTACGTGCCCCTAATTTCGGGATGTAGTCCAACATGAGTTCTATGAGTTCTGACAGGACGTCGGAATGGGGGTCCTCTGAAGGAGGACTGGCGGACTACTAGGTGAGCGCGGGAAAGTCGGGCGGGGGTTCGTTCCGCCCAACAGGAGGGGGTCGGGAGACTACTGTGGTTGGAACCAACAGTAGAAGCGGAGCGGAAGGAACTGCTTGGACAAAGTCCGAAGCAGAGCAGAACGGAGAGGATGGATGTGAGAGTGCGGGGTCTAGTTCCGATGCACAGGAAGTCGGACGAGCAGAGGAACGGGGGAATGGGGGAACAGAGGATTGGTAGGAACGGGGGAACGACAGAACAACGGAACAGAGGAATGACGGAACAGTGGAACCAGCGGGACGGAGGAATGGGGAAGCGGAGGATCGGAGGACAGCCAACCTAGGGAGTCAATCCCCTAGGCTGGGAAACAGGAGTTTGACTTGGGATAAGCTTTAAGTCAAAGGGCAGAAGAGCTGGGCTTAGAAAAGGTAATATTCAGACTGGGTATCTACAGACAAAGGTACATAGGTTTATATACTCTAAGTAAGGAGCATAGCATAGCAGAAGGCTATGTGCTGAGTGTACAGGATTACAATGGGATGACTGAGACATACGAGAATGAGGCTTGGAGAAAAGTATGTACGCGACGGATCAGACTCGCTAGGGTATAGGGATTACCGGGGATCTGAAAAGCGGAACTATAATACTAAACGGGGATAGGACCAGTTGAGTGGTTCCTAGTCTAGGAGTGGACCAGTGAGGCGGTCGGACGGACTAATGGTCGGGCGGGTCAATACAAGCGGAACTGAAGGATCCGAGCGGGGAGGAAAAGCGGAGGGAGTAGGAGTAGGATTGGGTGGACCAATAGGGCGGAGGAGTGGAACCCCAGATAGGGTCGGATGGAAGGGGTATGGTGTCGGAGGACATAGGGGTAATGTCGGAAAAGCGGAACAGAGTCAGATGGAGGTAGCAGGGCTAATCCTACTGAGATGCACTTCGTGCATTATCGGGGAAGGAGGAATGGAGCGGACGGGGAAACAGGGGGTCGGGCCAGCAGTGGGGATGCTCATAGGAGGTACTGGGGGTACTTGGATCCGGTATATGACAACTTCCCTGTACTCCACTCACTGTCTAAAATATCTTCCCGAATCTATTCCTGATTTCATTGCATCGTTCCTGTCCCCATGAGTTCCGCTCGAAATGCCCGACATCAGATCCAATGACTAAGAGCAAGTACCAGACACAAGCCTGGTCCGACTTTGCCCAATCATCCTCCTGCAGGCTCGTAGTTTCCTTTCCCTCCATTTGATCCCCATTTGTTCTGTTTGTTCCGCGTTAGTTCCGTTAGTTCCACTCGTTGCGCATTAGTTCTGCTCGTTGCGCACTGTGTTCCACTCGTCACAGACCCTCCGTATCTTTGCGTTCCCAGTCCTAGTAAGGACCGGAACCCTTCAGGTCACTAGACAGAGTCTAGTCTTTGCTTTCCTCGCACATACTTGAGGATCCCGCTACCCAGTAGCAATCCCCTTGGGACGAGTACCAAGTCTCGCACCCTTGTTAGACTTCTGAATCACACAGGGTCTATATTCCTCACCCAAAACTGGAGCCCACCGCGAGGGGACCATCTGGGACAACTAGCAGGTCACTTAGACCCACTCTGGCTCGTTTAGACCTCATGGAACTACGAAAAGCATTCCAAGACCTTCACCTATTGCCCAAAGATATCCTCATTTCAGTCCCAGACGACTTAGCGCAACACTCCCAACCCCCGATTACCCCATCGTCAAGCGACAAAAGTTTGCATCTTACTCCATCTAATTCCTCCTCATCCACGCTTTCATCTCCGCCTTCTACATCTGCTTCCATTCCAGGGCAGGAACCAGAGTTACCAAGCCCGCAAACTTCGGACCCATTTTTTCATCCGCTCCTGTCGCACCCAGCTAACGATATCCCCGCAAGTCCCCATCCAGCCAATCCCCATATGGACCCTTCGGTCCCGACTCTCCCAGCCGCACCCGCTTTCATTTCCCTTACCCCCATTCAGCCCCTGCAACCACAACAATCTATTCCTATCCCATTACCCCCGGTACCTATGGCCACTATCCCCTACAGGATGCCCCTTGGTGGCACAAGCACTGCTCCCAAGTTTGACGGAACCGCAGCGCAACTCAGCCGTTTCCTCGCAGATGTTGCCTATCTCGCAGATCAGGCCATATTGACTGAACTGGAACACATCAAAGCTGTGATGTGGTATGCTAATTTAGATGATGCTGAAACATGGGCCTGTCTGCCCGAATCTAAGGGATTACTCCTTGCCAACTTCGTAGCTGCAGTAAAAAAGTTATATCTGGGTTGTGAAGGCGATTGACGCTTCACCCCAGCGGACCTCACGGGACTATCAGCCGAGCAGGCCCGGACCCCCATGCACTCCCAGGTAGAGCTCAGGGATTATTATAGGAAGTTCCTCTGCATATCCACATTCCTCATAGACAAGAGGCGCCTAGCGGAGACCGAGCGGGACTGTCTCTTTTTAGACAGAATCTGCAAAGACGTCAATAAGCTTATCCGCGCCCGCCTAGCCATCAAGTTACCCGACCACCACCCCAACAAACCCTACCCAATAGGAAAAGTAATGGAGGTGGGAGAATTCCTACTCCCGGGCACCACCCCATCAACCCCACCAGTACCCACCAAAGCCCCGTTAGGTTAGGGTCGAGCATCCCAAGGGAGGGGAACGGGATTTTTGATTTTTGATGAGCTGCTAGACCCGCGGGGAGATTCAATTCCGATAGTCGAAGTTACACATCCGCTTTCCCCGTCTCCATTTCATTCTCGTTCCGTCCATCCCGTCAGTTCCATCCATCCATCGCTCTTAAGGAGCTCATCCGTCCATGCATATTCCTATGAGTCCGCAATTCTGCATTCCAAGAAGTACCCATATCTCACATCGACCCAGTCCATGTTCGATTCCGCAGCCATTGATGCGTTCAATTCCATTTATTCCTATGATCCCGCCCGTCATGTGCTGGTGTACAAACCAGTTGCGAAGAAAGTGCGGACAGTGCCCACCACGATGCCCAAAGAATTTAGGGTCGTGCGTCGGCTCCCAGATGATCCATTAGAAGGCATGCCTGAATTACCCATATTACCCCCCGATTTTGTTCCGGGGGTCCACTATACGGAAGTGTTAGGTACTGTGCCGGCTCAAGAGGCAGAGGGGTCGGGGCTTGGCTTCAGCTCTTGCGCTGCGCCCTTAGCCGAGTACATGCCCCGAATTTGGAGCGGGTCCGATGTTGTCCGACAATAGGACGAATGGACCGCTTTGGTCCACTTTGAGGGTCAGGAAGTAAGAGCTGCTAGCGGTGGGCCGACTAGGAGCAGAGCGGAGAAGACAGGGGTTGATGCGGAGGGTGGATAGGAGCAGGGGGAATGTTTGACAGAGGTGGAGAAGGTGGAGGATGATGCAGAGGGACAAGGGAGAATATTGGATAGGGGCGGAGTATATGGAAAAGACTTAGAGCATGGCTCTAAGTCGGAGCGGGGGATCAGAGGGTCAGAGGTGACAACAAGTTGAGACTTGTGTCCAGAGGAGGCAAGGTCCTACTGAGAATTCTCACAAGGTGTAACTGCGAGAAGACAAGTAATATTAAGACTAAGGAAAATATCTAAGTACACGATATGTTATATACTTCTATGTATGAGGCAGTGACCAGGATAACTGTGTTATAATGCTATGTACTAAGGATATAATTTGTAAGTACTTTACATAGGAAAGACATAAGTTGGGGCGGATATCAATATGTACGCGTCGGATCAGTGATCGAGCGGTAATAGGAATTACCGGTGATCCAGAAGTAAGGGTCTATGTACCGAAGGGGAAAGTGTATGTCTAAAAGGGGAAAGGGATCCAGTTGAGTGGAGAGGTTTATGGAAGGGGACCGGTTGAGCAGTTGAGCGGAAGCGTAGGGCGGAATGCAGGGTTGTGATAGGATGGAGTGGAGGGGGTCGGAAAGCGGAGCAGATATCAGTATCAGAGCGGTCGGATCTGGTATATGACAGGAAGAGCGGATGGGAGTATTAGACCTTGATCCGGCCAATTGGTTATGGCTGGAGGAACTCAAACTGATCCGTTGGCTAGTCCGCACCCATGAATGGGCATTTGCTTGGGGTGCTGCGGAACGCGGGTGCCTTAATAAAGATTATTTTCCAGCATATAAAATCCCCACAGTTCCGCATGTCCCATGGGTTCAATGCAACATCCCCATCCCACTCGCAATCCTAATGGAAGTCATCTGCATCATCAAGGAGAAAATCGATTCAGGTGTATACGAGCCATCCACAGCCGCATACCGTTCCCGCTGGTTCTGTGTCGTGAAGAAGGACGGGAAGTCATTGCGGCTTGTCCACAACCTCCAACCCCTGAACGCAGTAACCATCTGCGACGCATCCGTCCCTCCATTCATCGAGCATCTCGCAGAATCATTCACCGGGTATGCAGTATATGGGATGATGGACCTATACTCAGGTTATGACCAGTGTCCGCTCCATGAGGAGTCCCAGGATCTCACTACCTTCGGAACACCCCTCGGCCCCCATTGACTCACTACCCTTCCACAAGGACATGCCAACACAGTCCAAGTCTACCAAGGTGATACCGCATTCACCCTCCAGCACGAAATCCCAGACTATACTTCCCCCTTCATCGACGACGTACCCGTCAAATCAGTTAAGACCCGGTACCAATGGGACGACGGATCCTATGAAACCATTCCCGGGAACCCAGGGATCCGTCGCTTCATATGGGAACACTGCCTGGTCATCAATTGGATCCTCCAACGTCTCGAGAATGTTGGGGTCACGATTTCTGCATCAAAATTCGTACTAGCAGCTCCGTCCGCGGTAATTGTGGGACACATGTGCACCTTCAAGGGTCGCATCCTGGAAGAGTCCAAGGTTCAGAAGATCCACGACTGGCCAGAGTGCAAGACCGCAACACACGTCCGCAGGTTCCTAGGAACCTGTGGGGTGCTTCGGATCTTCATCTGTAACTTCTCCCAGATTGCCCGCCCGCTCATCAACCTGACGAAGAAGGACGCCATATTCGAGTGGGAAGCAGAACACCAAGTCACCATGCAGACCCTGAAGGACTCCATATTAGAGTCCCCCGCACTACATCGGATCGACTATGAGTGCGGGTGGGAAGTCATCCTAGCCATTGATACCTCCAATATCGCTATTGGGTACATCCTGCTTCAGGTAGGGTCGGATAAGAAGAGATACCCCAATCGTTTCGGATCCATCACTTTGATGGAAGTCTAGACCCGCTACTCACAAGCCAAGCTCAAGTTGTACGGACTGTTCCGCGCGTTGCGGGCGGTCCGGGTATTCATTTTCGGGGTCACGAACCTCACTGTAGAGGTCAACGCGAAGTACATCAAAGGTATAATCAATAATCCAGATCTCCAGCCCAATGCGACCATCAATCGATGGATCGCAGGTATCCTGCTCTTTTCCTTTGAGCTCGTTCATGTTCCCACAGCCAAGCACGCAGGGGTAGATGGTCTCTCAAGGAGGCCGCCCGCTGAAGCGGATCCCGTGGAGGATGATGACCACGAGGATTGGTTAGACCGCACGTATTCCTTCGGGGTCGAGTTCCTCAATGATAGGACTCTACCCACAATATTATCTGTTCCGCCCGCTGACCATGAGCCCATCCGGGCCCCATATATGAATCGTTCCGCTGTTACAAGTGGCGGCACATTCCCATTACTCATATTCCTAGATATTGTTGGCCCCCAACAAGAAGAACCAGCCTTTCCGCAATCAGCAAAAGCGGACGCCAAGCATGCAAAAATCGACTCCCTCCGCCTATACCTCAAAACCCGGGAACGACCCGAGGCCCTATCAGATATGGAATATACGTCGTTTGTGATGTCCACATCCCGGTTCTTCGTTCTCAAAGGATCGATGTGGCAATGGGAACCCCATGGGAGGCATCAATTAGTGGTTCCGGAAAGGAAGAGGTACCGGATAGTAAAGGAGGCGCATGACGACCTTGGGCACAAGGGTGTCTTCACTGTCCGGACCCGCCTTCTCCTACGCTTCTGGTGGCCTACCCTGGTCGATGACGTCAAGTGGTACCTCCGGACTTGTCACGAATGCTAGATCCGTCAGACCCGCAAGTTACATATCCCACCCTCCGTTCCGATACCCGGGGGCCTGTTCCGCAAGGCCCACCTTGATACCATGATGATGCCCAAAGCGGGCGGGTATACGCGCATAGTCCAAGTGCATTGTGCACTGACTTCCTATCTGGAATGGAGGATGCTCCGCACTGAAACCATGAAGATGCTAGCCGCGTTTATCTTCGAGGACATTCTTTGCTGGTGGGGTCCTCTAGCAGAAATCATTACTGACAACGGAACCCCTTTCATCGCAGCAGTAGATTTGTTACGCGAGCAGTACAGGATCCATCATATCTGGATCTCCCCCTATAACTCACAGGCAAACGGGATCATGGAGCATAGGCACTATGATGTCCGGGAGGCCATCATGAAAAGTTGCGAGGGGGATGAGTCGCATTGGTACCAATCTGTGCACTCTGTATTCTGGGCGGAGCAGGTAACTATCTAGAAGTCCACCGGACTATCCCTGTACTTCATGGTACATGGGGTCGAGCCCCTCTTTCTGTTTGATATCACTGAAGCAACTTACCTCGTATCCCCGCCCAGGAAAGACTCAATTTGCTCTACAGAGCTTATAGCATGGCGCGCAACACAACTCCAGAAGCGTCAGGAGGACCTTGACACGATTAAGGGTAAAGTCCTCAAAGCGAGGTACCAATCCATCAAGGACTTTGAAGCGAGGTTCCGCACCTCCATCAAGGATTATGACTTCCTCCCGGGAAGTTTAGTACTAGTCCGGAACTCGCGGATCGAGTCTGAGCTGAATAGGAAGACGAAGCCCCGGTACCTAGGACCGATGGTAGTCCTTCGTAGGACGATGGGAGGATTGTATCTGTTGGCAGAACTGGACGGGTCCATATCGCGACTTCGTTATGCAGCATTCCGCATACTCCCGTACCACCCGCACAGTGCAATCCGCATCCCCATTACTACTATCACTGGACTAGAGGACAACACATTAGACCAGTTGGCTGAAGGAGATGCCGACGAGCCAGACGAAGAAGAACCCGAGCCTGACCCCAGTGCATAATGATCATCATCCCCATACCACCCGACACTCATAACAAAAATACCATCAAAACAAAAAAATATATCATAGAAGTACTACTCTCTGTTTTACCCTGGGTTTCATCCGGTGATCCGTCTCTCGATCCTTCTCATTCTGTTCAGTTCCATTCAGTTCCGTCTCTATCCGCCCCGCATACTAAAAAGAAAGAAATTACATATCTACAGATTCCCGCTATATACAGTGGCTCAAAAAACTGTCCACATGTTTTCACATTTTTCACTATCTATGATATTGTGTGAGAATATACAAATACCTCAAGGACATGCTGGTATCATATTGTAGCACCACTTCAGGGCTTTCAATTGAGCACTATGGCGTGGGAAGTGGTTGAGATATGGTTGAGATATGAGGCTTCCAAAATGATGACTCATGCGGACAGTTTTTTGACTCAAGTATTTTACAGTGATAATCAGGTATTCTAGTACTCTGTGTGACCTCCCTTGGCTTTAATTACTGCCTCTATCCTTCTAGGCATACTCTCAATCAATTTCTGGCAATATTCTGTTGCAATCCTTCCCCATTCCACTGCTACTCTCTCCCATAGCTCCCATACTCCTTTAGGGGGGTTTCAGAGGCTTGAAGCTTCTTCTTGAGTGTTCCCCAGAGATGTTCAATGACATTGACATCAGGGGACTGTTCTGGTCAGTCAAGAACATTGATATTATGTTCTTCAAACCATTTTCTGGCTCTCCTAGATGTGTGCTTGGGATCATTAGCCTGTTGGAAAATGATGTCTTCTTCATCAATCCCTGATTCAGCTATGCTAGGCAGCAAGTGGTCATTTAGAATGTCCACATACTGCTCAGCATCCATCCTCCCCTCAACTTCAGCAAGCATACCCACACCATTCCATCCAATACAGCCCTGTACCATTAGAGAACCTCCTCCAAATTTGACAGTCTCACCAACCTCTCTGTCTGTTAGAGAATCTCCCTTCTTTTTCCATACATATACCTTCCCATCTGACCCAATCCTATTGATTTTGGTCTCATCTGACCATATAACATGCTTCCAGTGCTCTACAGTCCAGTTTTAATGGGCCAAGCCAAAGGTAGTCTTCTCTGCCTATGTTTGATAGAGAGAAGAGGCATTTCTTCTTTGTTACTGCCTTGAGATGAGCTGCCTTGAGAACATCCCTCACAGTTTGTGAAGAGACAGTGGTGGTGATGGTGGAATTGATATAATGGGTGGCTTGGACAGCATTATCAGCCTTTCCTGTAGTGATATGTTGAATAATAGCCCTCTTATTAGTAGAGGTGGACATCCTCCACAAGAGTTTTCCTTGTCCAGGTGGCTTTCTTTGATAAAATTGGCCAAAGTAGACTTGCATACTCCAGTTTTAGAGGAAATTTGATGAGCAGAGAGGCCAGAATAGGACAAAGAGAGGATATTATCCCTTTGAGCAGAGGAGATGGCTTTAATGGTGATTATGATCATGACACATGAAACATTCTGGTTTATATAGTTAGATATAGTTTCGAGAGTATGCCTAGAAGGATAGAGGCAGTAATTAAAGCCAAGGGAGGTCACACAGAGTACTAGAATACCTGATTATCACTGTAAAATACTTGAGTCAAAAAACTGTCCGCATGAGTCATCATTTTGGAAGCCTCATATCTCAACCATATCTCAACCAATTCCCACGCCATAGTGCTCAATTGAAAGCCCTGAAGTGGTGCTACAATATGATACCAGCATGTCCTTGAGGTGTTTGTATATTCTCACACAATATCATAGATAGTGAAAAATGTGAAAACATGTGGACAGTTTTTTGAGCCACTGTATTTGCCATTCGATCCAATTAGACTATACATGTGCGCATAAACCACAAGGACCCATTTTACTTCTCCTGCATGAAGCCGCACCATGCACGTTTGTAGTTCCCAAGTGTTCCATTCGATAATAGACAAAAGCCCGTCGGATCCGCGGACGGCGGGTGAGGAATAGAGGAATGAAGCGGATCGATGAAGACAAGTTGGACGTGTAGTCCACAGGCTCACAGTGTTATATTTCTCCCTCCCGACTCATACCCACTTATATGTTACTTATAGTCCCATTATCCCATAGCATCAGTGAGGATCTGGATAGGGACACGGACGGAACCAGGACAGATCCCATGCAGAACCCATGCGGAACCCAGACGGAACACCAAGAAAACGCATACATTGTACAAGATATGACGACGGATATTTGAAGACATTGTATATATGGGAGGGGGGTAGATCCGCTAACTAGAGGAGACCCCCAAGATGCCTCTCCAAGTGACCCACCTCAGTCGAGATCTTGTAGGCAGACTCATAGAGGCTGATGAGCTGGCCCTTCAGGACACGCAACTCATGCTGAACCTTCATGATTTCGCCCTTCTCATAGTGCGACACTTCATCAGACAACTCCCCGACTGTAGGGGTGGCAGGGACGACCTCCTTCGCCTTACCCTTACCCTTACCCTTAGGTTCCGCTGCCTTGCGCGTGTTGCGGGTGGCGCACTTCACAGGGGCCTCGACGATTTCCGGCTCACTGCCAGATAGAACAGCCAAACCGGGAGATGAGACGGTCCGACAGAGGGATCCGCTAGCACTAGCAGAGAGGGTGGGCGCATCCAATACCTTGCCCTTAAGACCTATCTGCACACTCCATCAGCACAACCAGAACACAACCGGAACTCAGACCACATACCCGTCGCCTTTCCAAATGAAGCATACTCACACTTCTGATGAACCGCGTTACACCCATTACAGGACCGCTTCTCTTCACCTACACACTCCTTCTTTACCTTGATGCAACGCGCGCAGGGCGGATCGTGAGTAATGGTCTTCTGAGCAATGGCAGACTAAGTCAGATTAGCATTGAACATGAGGCGACGGGATAGACTTACCTTGGACAGGATAGCTACCTCCATCTTCATACGGTTGATCCGGGGGGCAAGGGATGCAGACCCACCCGTCCTGTCCGTTGAAGGTGGTTGCGCAGGGGCGGATCCGGTGCGGGTGCGCGGGGGGGAGTCAATACCCATCTGCACCTCACGGGACTCACAATCCTTCGTGCGCACTTTGAGGGCGCCTCATTCACGAACCCATTGTTCGTACTGCTCATTAGCCCCGACCCCAGCGGCCCTTGCCTCACCGGACATTGTGAGGACAACGTCCTGGGCGCGGCCCCAGGTCAGTGCAGTCGGATAGCACTCTCTAGAAGCGGAGGGGTAATGTTCCGTATCAAATGGAATAGACGGATCACTCACCATAATATCAGCCCAACGTTCGCACCACATCCTCCATTCCTCCTGCAGCTCCTCCTTATCATCCAGAATGCACTTCGCCTCAGCAATCACCCTATCCTCCAGTTCCTTCCATTCCGCGAGGATCCAATCCTTACCTGAGTCGAGGGGTGCAGGAGGAGTGAAGGCAGCAAAGCTAAAAGACATAGTTGTGAGAGGGGACTTAGTGGGCGATTGGGGGTGAAAAGTTGACAGAAAGAAGCGGCTGATGCAAGGAGCGCCCATGTTTATCCTTCATTCCCCATTACATTGAGGAACCGGTTCTTTGGTCGCGTTCCGGCCCTTCGTTCCATCATCCCGCGCGACAGCATTACCATCAGACTTCTTAGGCCGCGTTCTGACCCTTTGTTCCTCCGTCCCGCAGCAACATCATTGCCATCAAACTTCTTTGGTCGTGTTCCGACCCTTCGTTCCATTAACTTCTCGCGCAACATCATTCCCATTGAGCTTCTTCGATCGTGTTCCGTTCCATCATTCCATTAACTTCTCGCGCGACATCATCATCATCATGCTTCCTCAGCCACGTCATGTGACTCTTTTAGAAGAAATGCTGCTAAGTCCTGTCAATTACTATAGTGCTGACCGGGGACGGTCAGTATCTGAGTCCCCCGCAGGTGTGGGGAACATCCCCACTGTAGGCCTGTATCCCGTATAATTCCCATGCCTTCCCACCATTTTCCTGTGCATTCTGCTACCATCCTGCTACCCACCCGCATCTTCCCCGAGCCATCCGCTACACGGAACCAAGCGGAACCCAGCAGAACAATCGCATACCACACGTATCATATCCTTTTAGCCTTTGGAACGTCCTCCTCCATCCTGTCCTTGTCCTTCCATCCTCGCTGGTGAGTACTAGCTACGTTCCCCATGTTACTAACATGTTCCTATCTCATTTCCCATGTGTCATGGTACTTATACGGATCCTTCCGCTACTCGGGACCAATTCCTTATCTCACAGCCTCACCCAGTTGTAGCATAGCGCATTTCAGAACCCCTTCCTATATAGGTAGCAATAGATGGGATCTTAGTTTTTTTACCTTCTGATAGACTGGACTCCACTTCCACTTACAGAGTACTTCCCTGTACTCCACTCACTGTCTAAAATATCTTCCTGAATCTATTCCTGATCTCATTGCATTGTTCCCGTCCCTGTGAGTTCCGCTCAAGACGCCCGACATCGCATCCAATGACTTGGAGCAAGTACCAGACACAATCCTGGTCCGACTTTGCCCAATCATCCTCCTGCAGGCTTGTAGTTTCCTTTCCCTCCGTTTGATCCCCATTTGTTCTGTTTGTTCCCCATTTGTTCTGTTTGTTCCGCGTTAGTTCCATTAGTTCCGTTAGTTCCGCTTGTCGCGCGCTGTGTTCCGCTCGTCATGGACCCTCCGTATCTTTGCGTTCCCAGTCCTAGTAAGGACTGGAACCCTTTGGGTCGCTAGACAGAGTCTAGTCTTTGCTTTCCTTGCACATACTTGAGGATCCCACTACCCAAAAGCAATTCCCTTGGGACGAGTACCAAGTCTCGCACCCTTGTTAGACTTCTGAATCACACAGGGTCTATATTCCTCATCCACACTGCATGGCATCGTTTCCCCCTTCCATGCAGCTGAACCATGACAACAAGAAAATTACATTCTTTGTCCCTAAATTCCACCTGCTGGCTCATATTCAACAGTGTCAAATGACATTCTCATTTAATTTTGTGCCTGGCATTGGATGGATGGACAGAGAAGCCCCTGAGCAGGGGTGGGCAATATCAACCCCATGGCATCGAGCACCAAAGAGATGGGCCCAGGCATGAGACAGGACACACTGGATGATTTTTTTGGGGATTGGAATTGGAGGAAGATCACTAATCTACGTAGGTTATTTTTACATTGAGAGGCACTGCTTACTGATGCATCACTAATGCACAGATAGGTCACACAATGTTGCGCAAGATAAAAGATGCCTTGCCCGAATTATCGGAACATGAAGTGGCTCTGGATGACCTCAAAGAAGGGCTGAAAGAAGAATACTCAGAAGCATTGAGCAGGTGGAAAGAGGAGGTTGAAGCATGGGAGTGTGATCCTTCCCAGCCGAACCCATATGAACAAAGCATAGAATGTGAGTACAGTGTTATTTGTGCGTAGTATCTAATACAGGTATCACCCTTGCCTTTGTGCATCTCGAACTCGCAAAAGAGGAGGCATCGGAAATAGAACTTGATGGCTCCCATGCACTGCATGAAGATTGTTCACCTAGCACGCTGATTAGCAGTGGACTTGAACTCGAAGAACAACAATAAGTGATATTGATATTCGGCTAAATGAATATTTACTAATAAAATGCTTCAGACGATGTCTTGCAGCTGACAAGGCAGGTCTGGGCATTCATGCCACAGATACCCAAGTAGGAAAGCTCGTTCAACGCAGTAACAATCTTCAGCACCAGATTGAGGCTTGGGTCAAAGTCCAAGAATTGTACATGCCAATGGTCACAGCCCTACGACGAGACAAGTCCAACAATGTCATCACTCCCAAATCTTTCCAGCTTTTGCTTCCTTCTCAAGTTGGCAGAACTGCTACTTATGACCTCAAATTCCAGACCATTGAGTGGAAACTTTGATATGCAGAAGCCCACAATACCCTCCGCTCCCTATGCTCTAATCTCCACACGCAAACTGCTGTCCTCAAGTACAAGGACTGGAACCTCCATGGTCAAGGCGCTAACACCAGAGCACATAACACACTCAAAGGGATCAATGGAAGGATCAAGGCAGCATTGAGCTGATATCAGGATGCGCACAAGGCACTGGTCGTTCTCGCTCCCCTTGTCAAGGAGACAGGCTGCCATTCCTCTCTGTGGCCACTCAATCATGAAGATATCTGGGGAATGTCAGATCTTTTGTGGGGCCAGACTGAGGGAAGGCGCAAGTTGTCTTGGATTTGGAATATGTGGGGTGCACATGGAGATGAGTTGGGCAATGACGGATCTATGGAAGGTATGTGGACTTACAGATTCATTACTCCACCCCATCTCACTTCAGCACACATCTTACAGATATGAAAATTGAATGATGCAAAGCCAGGGTGTGTGCAATGCGGTGGAAGGAGGAGGTTGAGTTGTTACGGGAGGAGATGTGGAGGATCCTACAGTTCTTTGATTGGCAAGCCATGTCTTGGGATGAGCGCGCAAATCAGAGCTGGTCCAAGGGTCCTGCAGAAAGAGAAGGCAAGATCGCATATGCTCGGCATCAAGCAGCTTTTCATTGTGCACTGTCAGTCACATGTTGTTCCAGTTGGGAAGACACATGCGCATTCATAGACCACTTCCATGCTGATCCTAATTCTCTCAGTCTGGGACATCCTTAACAAGTATGTATCCATTCACCCGTGTGTAATGTACAGTATCATAGCTATGCAATTGAATAAACAATGCATCCATTGAAGGGGTGGGAGGATACGAAGAGTGGGAGGGATGCATTAACAACGGGCAGGAGGATGCATCAATGTAGGGTGGGAGGGATGCATCAATGAGGGGTGGGAGATGCATCAGTGAGCAGCAGGGGGATGCATCAATTGAAGGGAGGAGATGCATTAATGAGCAGCAGGGGGATGCATCAATTGAAGGGAGGGATGCATCACATCATACAGGCTACTACTGGAGGGGGCACACATCACACATGCATCAAATGGTGTTAGGACTGTAGCATTGTTGCATCAAAATAGTGTTACAATTGTAAGGATTCATGCATAAGTATGACAGGAACCTGTGGCTACCCATGGCCACACCATACCCATCCGCATGGTATACAGGTATGTTCACGGGTAGCCCCCTATCTCCGAGGCTATTTCGTAGTGTTATATTTTGGTCTCTAGTAGTAGATGAGCTCAATGACTACCTGTGGGCCGCGGCAACCAGTGGAGAATACCAAAGACCCACTGCAGTAGGTGGGTGCACCACCAAAAGACGTATCCAAATCTGCACTGTATGGCACTTGATTATCTTAGCATTCCTGGTAAGTTGAGCGCCATCACTCTCACTGGCATCACAGCTTATGCGCTGCCCACCATAGCTACCTTAACTGCAGTCGAACAAGTGTTTTCGCATGGCCAGCACCTTCTACACTTTACTAAAAACCACTTGTCTCCATTATCGACCCATGCATTCCTCTGTCTTGGTTCGTGGCTATGCTGTGATCTTGTAGCGCCAGAGAACCTCTTGTACTCACACCCATAACAGCACAACCACTTGCAGCCTCCATATCATCCAGTACTCTTGCCTGCCCAACCCAAGCCTACCACTCCAGCCCTCTCACACTCACCACACCCCCAAGGACATCGCAAGCATCCTGGAAGGAGGACAAGGAGGCACAACATCATTGTGCGCTTGTTATGACTAGAGTTCACCAAATGGCAAAGTCTAACACACAACCACTAGGACTCGGTCAAGAGTGATGATGATGATCACAAGATAGATTGAGCGTGAACATCTAAGTCTACTACAAGTGTAGAAACAAAGAGGTTAAGTCTAAGGAGTACTTACGCTAACTAACCTACTTATATACATAACATTGAAGAGGAGATATCTGAGTATGAAAGAAATCAGCCAATCATAAAAGAGTCATATGATACTGCGGATGACTGAGCATGACATCATGATATATAAGTGATGAGTCAGACGGTGACTAAATAGAAGCCCAAGATCCGACTGGTACTTCTTTCGGAAGTGAGATTGTTCTAGCCCATGGAGTTGGGGAACCAATCGGAGAAACAACAGGTGATATGTGAAGAGGTGAAGATGTGATGGGAAGTGAAGTCACATGACCGGTTCGGTAACTAGAAGTAGCTGGAGGAAAGCTGAGGAACAAAAAATGATTCATATTTGGAATTCGTGACAGCAATGGGAAGTGAAGTCACATGACCGGTTCGGTAACTAGAAGTAGCTGGAGGAAAGCTGAGGAACAAAAAATGATTCATATTTGGAATTCGTGACAGCACTACAACTACATGGGGAACTTATCAAAGGAGGGCCTCGAACACTGGAGGAAGAATTTCAAGGACAGGTGGTGAGCATTTAAGAGTGCAAATCTAGTGTCTTGTAAGAATGGAGAGTTATGTGATTCTTTCTAGTACCGTCTATTGGACTGGTCGTGATGTGGAGCCTGAGGGTGCCAGATATGTGAGGTCATCACTGGCACGGAAGGTTGCAAGGGAAGCTGCTGTCCATACGACAGTTGTCATGAATGGGGCGGGTGAAGGGTGTGTGTGTGTGTGAGGGATTTGGAAGAGCTAGCCCTGAAGAGTACTGATATGGTGGGACACCATATTGCCCAGGATACATTGGTGGTACCATGGAAGGTGAGTTTGATGGCCAAGGATGAGAAGGTAGAGGTCTAGGTGGACCAAGTGCAGGAGATGATTGCCACATCAATACCATTGGGGGCGGCTGCAAAGGGTTATGTGAATGGGGAGCGCTATATGGGGGTATGAGGGATTGCTGCAACTGTGAAGGTACAGTAGCAGGCAGATGTAGTGATGGGAGATGAGAAGGCACGGGCACTGGGAGATGGGAACTCGAAGATGCAGCTGCCTGTGTGATTGTGGGTTGTTGTGGATTTGTGTGTGGCGGAGGTGCCTTCTCTTTTGCTTTCTGTGTTTTCTTTGTTCGTTTTGCTGCTGGGTGGTCGAACACTGCAGAAACCCCAGCTATGTCATCACACAATGTACTCAAAGGCTCAGTATCTGGTGTTTCACCTGATTTCTTGGCTGCTTTCTTCTCCTGGATTTGACGAGGTGCTGCCAAACGAACCTCTGCTGCATTATCGACCCTCAATGATGTCTTGCAAAGTGACAGAGGAATGACAGATCGTATTTGAGCATAGTTGTGAATCAAATAAGCATTGAGCAAGTAAAACGGTGAGGATTTGTGCTGAATGATGGACTTCGTATGTGCAGTCTCTGTTTGCTCTTGACGAATGCAACACTGACTGGTGTTTGTGCACTGTGATTTGACACAGTCGTGCTGGACATTTACTATACAAACAATTTCCTAGATTCACCACGTCAGCATGTCAATAAGCTTGATTGAAGGATCATGTTCAAACTTACTTGTGGGCTAATAACAACCTTATGCTGTGTGAGCTCGAGAGTGGGGAGGTGAAGCAAGGGAGGTCCAAAAGCAAATTTTTGAACAGCGACATGCTCCACGACTTTGTGAGAGTCTGAGATCAGGATCTTGCAAATGTGCCCAATGGCTGAGTGGGATGTTGATGAGTCGTAAAAAAATGATATCACCTTCTAAGGACACTTTCTCACCATTGCCAAGAATCAATGAGATGCCTTGGCGGTATTGAGCATTACAGGCAGGTTGTGAGAGCTTGAGGGCCTTGGTGCAGCATGTTGCTGTCCACAGCACAGTGCCACAGGCCATCCATCTTCAGTAGCAACTTTCTTGAGTTGACTGGTTCCTTTAGTAATAAACATTACAATCCACGATGCTGGGTATTCAATGAACACATTACCTGTCACAGGAGGTTCTCATAGATGAATTCCCAAAAGCTGCGCTTGTTCTGGATGCTCAGTCAAGGTAGTTCACAACTGCATCACCTGCCTGAACCCACTTTTTCCTAACACTATCAAACCAGTAACCACTGGTCACAATATGTTTGATGATATCTTGCCTTGCAAATACTCTGCATGTATCCTGGTTTGGACCTTGTCGATTGCTATGTATACATGCCAGCCGGAACATGTGATTGAACGACTTGTATTGTTCAGTGGAAAAGAGAATGGCTGGTCCAAAGCATCGGATATATGCAGGAAGATGGACCAAAAAGTGAAATTTCGGATTTGAGATGAGAATGCTTGGTGCGCATTTTGCTGTGACGTTGAGGAAATCCTCAATTGTCCAGGAAAGCTTTGTCTATGATTCAATCAGCATTGGTGCAGCAGTGTCAGAGTGCGATCATACCAAGTATATCTCTATATCATCTATCTCTGTGTGCCAAACATACACAACGAGCTCACCAATACACGTCCAGCCATCAAGTACTGTTCTCAGCAGTAAGTCTTGAATGAGAAATGGCATGACCTGCACCAAACTTTTAAAGTGTTTCCCTATGAGCCCACTCTTATAATGGCAAATATACTCAGCATTAAGACATGGAGCATTGAGTCCGGCCTTCTCGATAGAGTTGAGACACATTTGAAAAATGTCCAAAAGCTTTGCCTTCTCAAGAAGATACATGAATTGACCCCAAAAGTATTTGATGGCTCCCAGTAAAACTGTATGGAGAATTTCGGTTGGCGTGTCCTGATGAACGTTGAATCCTGATGAAAGGTCAATGTAAAGCTGAAAACGCGGACATAAATGTTACCTTCCACACCCAGCAACAGATTTATTGCATCCTCGAGAGTGCTCCCTTGCAGTAGGTCTTCAAGTTGCTTCTCTAGAATAGCCTTGACTTTGGTCTCTGATTTTGCCTGAACGCCAGCACCCCATTTGCAAAGTTTCTTCCCCAGCTCAACAACTGTCTCAAGAATGTAACCAGTTGTTGTGTCATTCACACCTGATGAAGCAACAGATTTCTTAATCTTCTCTGACATGCCCAATAAGAGTGCAGAAGAAAATTGTGTGCAAATCTCTTCTGCTGTTCCTGCAGGAGTGCAAAGCTTTCCTGGCTACTTGGACAGTCAGTCAACATGATGACGAGTAGTGCAAGAGTATGCTACATACCACGAAGATGCTCTTGTAGCCCTCATCTGACTCTTTGTACTCCTTTGTTCCACCAACTTCACATGTCCTGCAGAAGTAGTTGCAATGCAACCCTGCATGGCTGCATTCCTCAGCCTGCATGGGATTGTTGCCGCCGAGAAACAGACCATATAGCTCCAGCATAACTTCTTCTTTGTGCTTGCAGTCCCAAGTGAAGACCCCAGATTCCACAGCTTTGCTATGATCACCAGTGTCATGTTTTGCTATAGCACATTATAAGTATCACGTACCTAATTGATTCTTGCATGGCACTCATCATTTCCATTGGGGCTGCGTGAGGAGATGATGTGACAAATCAAATCCAAAACTCTTTCTCGAGCATTTCACGAGGTAGATTCATGTTCAACATGTATATCACATGGTGCTTATTCCACTGCTTGGATATATTTCCGGATACATTGTCCATAAAGATTATAAGAGGGACCAAATACACCATACATCCTTGAGATTTCGCACACAATGAATTCTGCACGAGTTTTGCATACTTGTTTGATGACTCCATCAGCCCACAAGCAAGTTCATCATCATTGGCCAATATTTCCCTGAATGACCTTTGAAAGTTAGATGTCAGAATCATCTCCTGCTCGTCACTAACAATAAACCCATCCTAAGTCTATCAGCAAAATTGAAAGTATGCAAAGAACAGATTCACCTGTGTTCATTGTACAGCACGGCCAAGCGCATGTAACTGCTTGTCTGCTGTGGGTACAACAAGTGCAGCAGCAAGAAATCAATCTACTACAAAGTTGGGTCTTTGCTTCCTGCTGCCTCACTTGAGAACAAGCACGTTCGACCCTAAAGGGGATTGCTACTGGGGAGTACTAGTCTCTGTCTAAATGACCCTAATCAACCCTACTGCAGGTAGGATGAGGATCTGCAAAAATGCGGAACAAGCAGAACTCAGTAGGAATGAAGCGGAATGAAACAGAACAAAGCAGAACTCAAACGGATAAAGCACGGAACGTACAGACTCGTTGGAACTTGTGGATCAAGTTGAAGGAAGTATGTCACAAGTTTAGATTGATAGTAAGCATAAGTTGAAGCAGTCCTCTAGTAAGGTGAAGGAAAAGTCGGAGAAAAGTCGGAAGGTAAGAGATGAGATTCGATGAAAAACACCCAAGCCCTGAGTACCACTACTTATAGGGAACATTATTTTCAAGGAACACTGAGGTACAGGTAGTAATTTCTCAGGAAGCGGAAGTGAAGGCAGGCAGTGCACAAGGGCACAATACTCCGCAATAGGGGTCCTGTGCCATAAGGGCATGTGTCAATGTGATCCGGATAACGTGAGAAGCAATGGGAAGAGAGATACAGTGTACCAATGGACCTGGAAGGATGGGGACAGGACATGCGAAGGTTATCCAATGATGCGCAGGAATGCGGAACACATCGGATAGTGTGGGTGCGTTCTGAAGGATGCGCGGGAATGCGGAACCCATTGGATGATGTGCAGGAAACGCGGAATATGCGGAATATGTGATGTGAGACGATGCGGAAAGGACAGGGTTTTATGCCTACAATGGGGGTATTCCCCACACCACACTATCATTTGTCGACATGTATGATGCAAGAAAGAAGCACTTAGGTATAAAGTAATCTCCCAATGCATCCTGCAGGAGCTCATTCACAAAGTAGATCTCTCCATCGACTTTAACTGCAGGGGGCGAAGGGAGTTCAAACAGCATTTTCTCTCCATTGAACACCTGCAACATTCCCTTGCCCCTGTCTTCAGGGTAATCCTGCATCGCAAAATGCGTGAGAGGGTTTGCATAGTCCTAAATGAGGACATTTGAAGTCAGTGTTGAGAGATCAGATCATGTTTGAGATTCTGCATACCTTGGCAATTGCTTTTCCAACATCATTGAGATAAAATATATTGCCTGAACATGCAGTTATTTTTTCCATTGGATTGCTGACAAGTGTTCGAACAGATTCCTGGAGTCAATTCAATGCATATAGCAAGGGAATATTATGGGCTGCCAAGCTCCTTTGCCCAAGATAGAACCGCCTTTTTCTGTGCCTTGGAGAACAGCAGCCTTGGAGAACTAAATAGTAAGGTGGTAATATAGTGCTTAAATGATAGGTTAGCAGTGAAAATAAATGCACGAAGATGTTGAAACATACAGCTTTTGATGGCCAAGGATAATTTGGATTGTCAGGCGAAACTGGACAGTTTAGATTTGTATCACGCGAGGCGGTCAATGGACAATTATCTAATAATGTAAATAAGTCTCCTGCAGGGAATGAAACAGTGTCTCACCTAAAAGTTTGATCCCAAAGTTTGATTCTGTCTCATCATCAAAGCTGATCTCTTTACTCACTGGGGCAAGCGGCATGGAAAATAATTGTTCCCCCAAAGCAAGGGCAGACTGCAACTCCTTGTACAAATCACATGGCTTGTTGACTTGGTAGAAAGGACTGCTTGAGATTGCATCCCAGAGATCAATGACTGGTACTACTTCGTGGTCTGGTCCATGTGGCTCTGCAAACAACCTGAGATGTTCTGCAAAACTGCACGACTGCATTAAACATCAGTAAACGCTATTCACATTAAGTGCAAGACTTACTTATACCATCAACAGGCAGTATGGCCGACATGATACCTTTTGTCGAGTGATTGCAGTGTGATGATCAATCAATGATTGGACTTGATGATTTGAAAGCAACTCTTTCAGATCACGTGACTCCTTAGGAGAATTTTGACAAAGTCCAAACTGAGGGGATTTTGAAGTCTTGGATGGAATTTGATGTTGTGCATGGTGTGAGCGCTTGAGCCAGTGAGAGAGAGGGAAAAAAACAGTGTATGTACAGGCCAGAGTGCAAACAGGTTGGGGAGAACATTGTCGAGTTGGGATATGTGTTGCCGAGACTTGAATCCAAGGGAAAGTGACCGAAGGGTAGACTTTCCGACACCAGAGTCAGTGCCAGTGCTATACCTCACATTTATCATACATCTTTCAACATGCCCCACAGGAAGAGCATGAGTGCACAGACCAGGTGCATGCGATTGTGACTTGTGTTATGAACTGAAAAAGGGGTTTACAAGTTCATGTGATCCAGATTTGTCCAAATCAAATTGTTCAAGTCCCATCAACAGCAGTGAGGGCTGAAGTGCTGAGGACTGGAGACATCATGTCAAACACAACAATTCTTCAACCTCATCATCTTTCAAGCTCAATCTTCTATCCAGATATGCGACTCGCTGAATCAAAAGATGTCATTCTACAGCCTTTGTCACTCTTACATCACCAAAATTACCAAATCCAGACATCACATGATATAGTCAATTTTCTGACGCCACCAAAGACACACATATGTCATATCTGACATTTGAAATATCGTCAGAACAAACACTGTCTGTCAGACATAGTTCATCCAGTAGTGTAGCTGTCAGATACATCAATGTATTATATAGAGTGATGCAATACGAAAATGAACGAAAACTGCATGTGTCAAATAACAACTTCAGTTCCTCGGACCTCGTCCGACAACTTCGTCACCAATCTGAAATTTCGTAGGTCTGTGACCGTACTTTCGCTGAGGTGACCCGCTGGAACCGAAGATTTACTTCTTATACTTGTCTAATCTTGATATTTACTTATACACACTTTGACCTTACTTTCAATTTTCCTACCGTAACGAACAAACAAGGACAATCAATTTCATGTGCACAATATTACATAATGCGTCGCGTCAACTCGTCACATCTCTCTGAGTCTCTCTCCCATGAGTCCTATCATCATGCATGGGGCGTCGTGAATGCTCTATTTCCTCCTCCTCTTCTTCTTCTTCCTTGTCACCATCCTGTTACTCGAGCTCATGAGCGTTATCAGTGGAAGGCTGGAAGCTTGAAACCTGTACTCTGCAACTGCCACCAACCCTCGGAAATCTTTGCAACTCAAGATATGGTAAGTATATGCGCATATATGCGCGTATTATGCACCTAAATCATCTGTCAGATGCTACTACTATATCAGTTACTTGCTCTTAGTGATGTGCGCGGCTCGACTTCACGCCGTGGGCCAGGCCAACGACCATCACATTTAGTGCTGCCACAGTCTGGTTCCGTTCAAACCTGAACCTTTCCGAACCGGACGCATGGTCCGGTCCCAGGTTCGGCCAAGACTCAGAACCGAACCTCTCCAGAGGTCCGGGGTTCGAACCTCAGAATTTTGGCGTAGGTTTCACATAGAGCCGTCGCAGCTGACGAAGCAGAACTTGTAGGTTCGGAAGAAGTGCCAGTACGAGAACGAGTGGATGATGGTTAAGGTTGATTTGCAGCAGCCATAATTGTCGCTTCCTTGACCACACTGGACCGCTCCCGGATTATTTGTCTTCTCTATCCTGGGAAACACGACATACGCATTGTCTATTATTGCTACATCTCGCGACGCAGATTATATGCAAGCTGGCTAGCAGGTATTTGCTCGTGACTTATGTATATTACATGCAATTGACTAATCGCTTAATTTTTTAGGTAGCGGATTGACCGTCTTTCTCGATATACTTGTGCGATGGATCACACATCTCCCGGTTCTGGTATTTGCTCTTGATTTCCCGCATTCGCATACATAGGTTCGGGACGATGTATTGTACTATTATCAATTCAATGCAATGCAATGCTGTATCAGAACGAGGTTGTGATGTCTGATCAATCTGAGCAAAACTGAAATGCTTGATATACCGAGCAATGTCTGATATGTCGGGACACCAGCCTAATGCCAGGGTATTGTCATATGACAGTCGGAATGGCAGAATTGAGTTTCCTAACATTGTCTGACATTGAGGACGTTTGCCAGATACTTAAGTCAGGTATAGTGGCTCCGACATTGCCATATATACCCATCTCTGGGTTGTGTAATTTTGGTGATGACTAGTATGGTTTTCAGGTGCAGTACCTTGTCACCTCGCTCATTCGAATATTGTATGTCATCTAATTTTCTTGAATAATAGCCACCTTTACTGACGGACATTCTATAGCCTATTGAAATTACTGTGTCTTTAAAAGACGAATACAAATCATTCACGGTACCGGTAATTGAGATAGCGTCTCAGCAGCCTCATCCCTCAAATAATGTATGTATCTGCACCAAACTTTTCCAATGAGACTGACCATGCGTATCTGTAGTCATGATCATTCACTGTGTCGTTACTTCTACTAATGGGGATGGGCAAGACCCTGCCAACTTTAAACTCCGACCGTGATTTCCAATTCCTGCTCTACAGCTGGAATCAATGTCTAGCAGAAATATCGCATGGTAGTGTTTAACATTCACGTCGTAACAAAAAACCTTGGAAGCAAATGGACATTAAATATGATAATGCTTGTATTCTATGAGGAAAAACATGCAAAGGTGTTGCTTTCGCAGTGATCCTATTTTCAAATGGGGTAGAATGCAGCTTTTTTCCTGATTTTTTTCAGAGAATACAAAGTTGGGATAAAAAAAAGGCCCCTCGTACCAATTTGACCACAATAGTGTGACTGAATCATCTGTGGCCATGTGATCTTTGAGCACATTAAATATGTGCTGACTAATTAAGATTAAGCGCGACGCGACGCGTTTTGACGCGTCAAGCCAAGCACAATGGCCCTCACCGCACGGAGATATATTACAAGTGACCGCTATAATCCCTCGAAGAAACGATCTAGCAAACAAAAAGCTCACCTTATATCCCTAAACTCAAAGACGCACACAGAAAAGGAGAATAACCCAAATTTCGGCAACACCACTCCTAGACCTGTAACACAGACGCAAAATGAGCTCGCCGTGCAACAAGAGAAAGCCATTACTTACGAGAGGCACTACCAAAGTGAGCGCAAGCGGGCCACACGAAAGGACTGTGCTGCTGCAAGTCTGCAGATGCAGATGCACTCGTTGCAGTCCTCAAATGCAGAGATCACAGCAGTAGCCAAGAAGACACAGGAGCATCTCGATAATGCTATGCAAAGCATCAGCCACCTGCACCACAAAAACAAGTCGCTCACCAAACGAAACCACGCACTCGTAATGCGCGTCACACGTGCCTCGGCGGCAAAAACACGCGCGAACGAGAAGGCACAGGATATCCTTGCCACCGAAGCTGCCAGCACCTTTTCTCTCAAGGAGAAAGGTGTGTTTACAAATGTATCCCGTGCGATGGTGCGAGACTTGGTCGCAAATCTGGACATACCTCTTCGGAGCATCAATGCCACAATCAATGTGGTAGCGGAGGCATTAGGTGTTGAGGTGGAGGGAGATGTTAGCCAGCGCAGTATTCGCCGGATGGTGATTGAAGGTGGCATTGCAGCGGAGACACAGCTAGTTGACGAGATCACTCGTGCAAGAGGTATGCAAGTTGTTTGACTCGGAGTCAAAGAGATCTTGACCCCAACCCCTGCGACACAGGAGTTACATTAAGCGGAGATGGTACCACCCACAAAAATATCAATTACCAGTCCCACCATGTCACTCTTACTCTGCCGGACGGGCAAACTGCGACTCGATTGGCAGGAATTCTGCATGAAGTCAACCACACCAGCGAGACTCAGCTACAAGGGTGGAAACATCGAGCTAATGAAATGTACTCCACCTACAATGATGTCATGGGGGGTCACAACGCTGCAGACATTCGGGATTTTGCCCCAAAAGTCAAAGGAATGTTGACCGACCATGCTGAAGACCAGAAGAAGCTTGTTCGTCTATTCGCAGAGTGGAAACGAGAATGCGAGCGAGAAGTTCGTGGTGAAAAGGCACTCGCCTGCTTACCTCCGGCTGATGTCGTACGTCTACTTTCGGAAATGATGGAAAACGTTATCGAGACTGCGGGCGGCTATCAGCAATGGGATTTGCTTTCTCCGGATGAGCGGCAGCTCCATTCTAGCAAAGCCATCTGTCAACTGCGCATGACCTTTGGAGAGAAAGAATTTGCATCCCTCTCAAGTGCCGAAAAGGAGGCTGTGGACTTTTTCGTGTGGGCAGGCTGCTGCATGCATAAGGAGCTAAATGCGGCTAAAGGGGGGAATACAAGGATGCGAGCATGGTGGGAACAGAACGGTGTTGACGGCCCTGTCCTATTGATGAATAAGGACAATTCGGCTGCAGCATCAGTGGGTTCCTCGGTAGCCAAAGATCGGGCTGTTCAGGTGTCAACAGGAGGTGGGCAGAAGACTTTGGATCTTGCGGGCAGTGTATTTCGTCACAAGGACGACAAAAAGGGCCAACACAACTCCCTTCGATATTATCTCGAGACAGAGTTAGGGTTCACCAGTCAATGGCCCGACACAAGTAACACTCGCTATCACAGCCATGGTGATGCCGCATGCGAGTATCTTGTTCACAAATCTTGGTACATGCAGTTCCTGGAGATCATACTGTTCAAAAAGGAAAGCCGGACGCACACGAACATGGAGCAGAATGTCTTCCGAGGCTTCTCATGTCTCAGGACGGAGGAGGAAATTACATGCTGGGCATCATACAACCAATGCCTCACCCATCCGTATCTACGAACCATCCGAAATTCATCCACCAACATACTGGACCTGGGGCCCATTCATGCCAAGGTCATTGCTCACCTACAGTGTCTCATTGCGGATGTTGACCTTGTTTTGGGTCCGAGCGCCTCTCACGAAACAGCAACCCTGGATGGTAGGCCATTTGAGCGTCCAGAGGCATTTTACGCAATCCAACGAATCGCCCAAGACCAAAAAAATTACCCTCACCTTCGTCGTCTTCTTGTCACATTTTTGGAAGGTGCTCTTGACACTTGGGTCCGCTTTTGTGGCGAGTTCACTGCTGGTGGAGTGATAGATAAGTCATCCGCTGCTCAAAGAGAGATGGCTTACATGAAAACAACAAACGACGACAACGAAGGCGCCCTAGGGACAGTCCGTACGTCTTTGCGGCGAGCACCGCACATGTCCTTGTCACACCTCAACTCTCGGTTCATGTACAAGAAGAACATGACAGGAACCTACATACAGAATTTCCTTCGGCCTGGGGCTCAAAAGAGGTTGCTCAAGAAGGCTCGCGCTGTTGATACACGAGGTGATGAGCGAAAACGGCGGGTTGCGCAGGCTAACTATGATAAGGAGCGGGTGAGGAAGAACAAGCAGCTGGATGTGCGGAGGAAGGAACGGCGGGATGCTGCAGAGGCTAAGCTCACTGCAGTTGTGCCTCGTTTGACCCTTGCAGAAGTCGAAAAGCTCCGCGTCGACGAAATTAACCTGCAGATCCGGTGGCATCGTCGATTTGACAAGGATGTGCCTGCTGCAAAAAACACGCCATCAGGAAAAGCAAAAAAGGTTGAGATATTGATGGATGCAGTTGGGCGCTACGTACGAGGTGAAACGCACCCTAAAAACGATACGCAGCACTCGATGGAGCAGCCAGACGGTAGTAACAATGCTCAGGGGATGCCTGGATGCGAGGATGAGTATGATGATGAGTGACCCTTATGTTTTGTTGACCATGGCTATTAATGCATAATGTTTAGAATTGATTATAATTCAACGATACAGCATTTTTATAGGTACTTACGATCTTGATAGTGTCAAAAGGCTTGTCCGTACACAGTTTGCCACAGTTTGCCGCTCGTACTACTACAATTTTGATTACATAATGTCACGCTTTTCTTAGAGGCGTTGCCCATCCCCACTACTAAAAACGACGGCCTACGCTGACAGCGCTCACCGACCAACCCCAGATATCGCATTCTACTGCAGCTTCAAGTTGGGCGTCGAATCTGCTTCACTCTCAAAATCTCCATATATCCATGACCGCAACTGCTTCCTTCTCCCTGGGCTGCTCGGGCACCATGCACAGGTCACTACGATCCTGCCTAATGTTGACAAGCCTCCGCCTTGCTAATTGCAAATGCACATCTGACAAACTCCGCAAGAGGCAGGATCTCCATTTCGTTACCACTCTCAGTGGCCGAGTTTTGCTGTGTCAGAACCATCCGGACTAGGTTGGACTCAGAGTACTTCTCCCACACGGGAGACTTGTCCAGCTTATAAGTATTCGGATCGCCGGTGCGCACGAAGGAAAGCCAGTAAGCAATGAGTTCAGAAGCAAATGCTTTTTGGGCGTCCGTCTGTGGGTCAAATGTGCTGGTGCCATTGGGACTAAAATGGCATTTCTATCAGCCTGTGTGGCTATTTAGGATGGACTTTGTCTTACCCAGTGGTAGTGCCATTAAACATCATCCAGTTCTCAGCAGCATGTGTGACGTATTTGGTATTCAACGTCGGGTCAGGGGTGTTGTACCGATAAGTCCAAGTATTTGAATAGTGAGGATGGGTTGCCCATGGCCTGGGGCTGATACGGGTATTGTTAGCATAATTCAAGGGACTACACAGTAGCGTGAGGCTTAGACTTACAGCGCATATCACATCAGGTTCGCCTGTGGCCACTTGGAACTGCTGAATCTTAGAATCGAAGTCATCTATTGGATATAACCCCAAGAACTGCTGAATGTCTGTGTCTGTCAATGACGGGAAAAATGCCTTAAGTCCCGTAGAGATATCGAGCTTCGGCGATAAGGAAAGAGTCTCGTTGGATGCTGAGCTATCGATTTTTGTATCAGTGACAGCGCGGTACCAAAATGACTCGCCAACATACCCAACTATAAGCGGGACATGAGTGAACTCACCACACTGGAACTTTGTCGTAGGGTGTCCAGTAATCAGTAAGCCGTCCACGATGGGTACGTATCCACTGTATTCCATGCCACCACGTCAGCTGCGGAAAGCCTCGTATAGAGCGGACAGAACTCACAAGTCTCTATGGAGTGCATTATCCTGTGCAAATGCAAGTGCGCTAATGTTTGCACCGCGGAGGCATTTCATTTGATCTGCTACAGAACCATTTTCACATCCTGCAAGCGATGCATAGGATTCGAAGAGGGGCTGTTAATGGGCGTTAGATGGAGAGCTAATGCCAGTGGTATTTCACATACCTGCTGTTGCTTAGGGGTGGGAAGGGCCGACCTACCGACGCTCTGTGCAATAACACGAGAAAAAAGCCCTTTGCTCTCGTCGACGATCATGTGGAGCTCCACGGAGGCCCCGCCGGCGCTGTGCCCGCTGATGGTGACATTGGTCGGGTCGCCCCCGAATTTACTGATGTATGACTTCACCCATTTGAGTGCCTGGATCTGGTCCCTGAGCCCGGCATTAAAGTCGCCGTATGCGGGGTCGGTGAACTCGGGAGCAGCCAGGAAGCCAAGAGAACCAAGGCGGTAATAAACAGACACGATAATGACATTCGGGCTTTGATTGACCCAGTGCTCGAATGGAAAGCCACGTGGGTTTCCAAAAATCCAAGCTGTCACAACGAGATGAGTAAATAGCTCCTGTCGTTCTTGATAACATGATGTTACCTCCGCCATGGATATAGAACAGCACAGGCACTAGATAGACCCATCACAATAGTGAGAAATTAGAATACGCGGAACAAGCTAGGACACCTAAAACATACAGTTGTCGCCTTCTTTGGCACCGTAGGGTGAGTAGACATTAACATTTAAGCAGTCCTCTGATCCTGCTCCTCCTGGTTGTCCAGCTGGGTTACAGAGTCAGAGAGCAAGATGATGTAAGGACAGCAATCGCACATACCAAACTGTCCCTGGATACAAAAGTCAGGGTAGGAGGTCGCATCGACCGGCGACCCTCCGGCCTCTTCAGTCACACGCGTCGTGTTTAGGGGGACAGTTGCACGGAAACGCAAGTCGCCTACAGGGCGCTCTGCATATGGTATCCCAAGGTGTGCCACCGTATTGGGATACATCTCAGGCTGGTTGTCCCCAAAGTATGTCACATATCCCAAGTCGACCGCATTTTGGTACAACTGGCTGCTGGGGTATGCCACATATCCCGAGTCGACCATGGGGCCAATTGGGGTCTGTTTAAGTGCATCATTAAGATTGTTGAATGAGGCACCTAGGTTCAGCAACGCGAAAATTGCGCTGAGCATTCTTGAGTAGAGGACGTCAGACTCAGAGTGTTGTTAGCGTTTGTGAGGTTGGTTTTTCAAAACCCGGGAGTAAAAGTTGACTGACGAAGTACAGGCAATATGACGCACTCTAATTATAGCACTTACGTGGAACATTGATTGAATATCGTGACCCTCGAGGACCGATTTTGTGAGAAGTTCCGGGATCCAATTACGCTCAATCAGGGACTCACAGTCAAATCCAGTATGCAGTGCGCTTCTGGTGCGAGGATAAATCAAAGCCATCGAGGACCCTGACTGAATGTCCGACGTTGAGCTCAAGAGATACTCGTTCGGGAAAAACTGCAAATTGACCTTGGGTGAGTGAAGACGAAACGATGTAAGTCGTAGGCTTCTCCACAAGTTGCGTACATAGGTCCAACAGCTGCACTGGTGCCACTTCAGCAGTTGTTTCAGATATGATCCATGACACGAAATCTTACATGGCCAACTGCTTCTCCACGTAAACCATGGAAGGTTTGACGTACCTCGCCTCTGACCATACCCCAATAGAACCGCACAGATCTGCTGCAGCGAGCAGCAGCCCGTTTGCGTGCCAGTACTGCCACGCCTGTCATGACGATATAAAAAAATGCATTCTGCATGCTGTTGAATGAGAATGGAAGATTATGGAATTGCGCACCTTAGACATCCTAACCGAAAGAAGGGACAGATCACAGATCTGGCAGCTGCGGCATTCGGACATGTGACTTTGCAAAACGGCACCACTGAGTACTCATTACCCGCACTCCCAGCAGCCTTCGTAAATAACTTGCATTAAGTTCAATGGATGAAGTCAGCGCCACAAATCGTTTCAGATTATCGGAGCCGGTCAGGGAAACCACCGCGACCACGGTTTCGGAGACTCATCCCTAGGCTCGAGGAACGGAGGTTCGAGAACAACCTACACGTCACATAAGGAATAAGTGGTCCAGTACAGGTTGTACAGGTTGATTACAGGAAAGTGATGGTCTCCCGTAGTCAGACCTTGATAGAAGAAAGATAATCGTTCCTTCTTTATCAAGGGAAAGTGGGTTGTGTAAGATTTTTTGTGCGCGTGATGCTTATCGAACACCGCAGGATGCGTCTTCCATTCCCATTCAACAAGCCATCGATGATCATGATGCAGATAAACATCCTAAGAAAACATAGAAAAAAGAAAATACACCCATACTGAGCTCAGTTCCGGACATGTCAGAGGCCTTGTGATTCATGGCTGGACGTCATCCACTTCACTCTACGTCGCATCTTATACTCACTTTGATGCTATCCAATGCCTAATTCATACCCTATGTATCACTCACCTCGCTGCATGTCCCCTTCGGGACAGTATTGGACTCGTTTGTTTCAGGTCGTTTCCATCAGAAAGCGATACTGAATGAAATGGAAGAAGCAGGCGCGTGGCCTACGCGAGCCGAACCAAAAGCATGTGGCCGAGGTGGGGGGTAAGTGTGCTCTACGGTAAGGGAGTCTGAGCGCCCTGGGGGTCGAAGAGTAGCACTACTGTCAGGGACAGAACTATTGGAAATTGAGGCGTCTGTTAACGTGTATGAAGGTTTACGTGGTGGGAGGGGTAGCCGTGACTTAGGAGGTAGCTCGAAGTTAATGAGTGGCGCTGAAGATATCGGTGCTGAACGGACAACAGCAGGTTTGTTAGCTATCGGTAGGGGTGTTTTACTGAGACACGGGAAGCCTTTGAGATGTCTACCGTTGTGGTGTGACGGTGCGGTGTTTGGACCATCGTCTACAATCCAGTCTTTCAGGTCGATTAATGAAGTTCTACGACCTAGATTGGGAGGCGACGGTGACGGTGACCTGCTCAAAGACTTTTGAGGTGTAAATGGTGCAATTGGATAGAAGGAGTCCGAGGTAGGTGAGATAGGTGATTCAAGGAGGTTGGTCGATGGAGGATATTTCGCCTGTAAGACTACCTTTGAGGTCGACTTTGTTGACTTCTGGTCAGCGAAAGACTCGAAAGCTTTGATCCTTGATTGCAGCGCTGCTGAAGGCATCCCGACTTATGTCTCAACGCACTGCGCAACCCATAAACGTTATTTATTCCGTTCCCTCGGCCCCCTTCCGGCACTCTCCGTCGGAGTGCCTATAAAAGCTCAAAAAAGGGGGTATTTCACTTCGATAATGACGACCAACATGCCAAACGATCTTTATGCCGTCGCAGGTTTGAGTTCTAGTAAAATTATCATCACTCAAGAGCTCACCATTAGTCTAGATTTCTGCCTCATCCCGATCGGAACAGGAGAATCTTCTGTACGTTCACGAGAAATACGGGATGTCTTCCAAAATAACACGTTCTAGGTCGCAGAGTATATCGCAGAGTGCCACAGAGTCCTGGAAAAATCAGGCCTGACATTTAAGGTGAGGGTGGGTATGTGCAAGCTGTTTCGTCTAGTCTCACCAATCTTGCTTTAAGATGCAGTAAGATCCGAGTCATTTATTTATATGTTGAACTTCTGATAAGGATACATGTCTCAGCGGATATGCTACTAATCATGGTCGGTAGCAACAGGTGGTCGACCTTTGCTTTTTGCTGACAGTGACAACGCTCATCAGAGGGGCCTCGGAGCGAAGTGTCTAAAGCCATACATGATTGCCATGCTGCAGTACACGCCAAAGGTGCCCCTCGAGTTGCCACCGACATCCGCATTGGTACACGCGTAGATCGTGACATTCTCGCAGGTGATGGCAACGACCACAAGGTGAGACGTGTAGAAGAGATCCTAGCAAGAGACAGAGCAACTGCATCATGAGTCCGTGCTGCTTGATCAGTTTGTTTAGGCAGGTAATCATGTATGATTTGTTTCGGCTTCGGCTTCATGCTTTCGCATCGTCTGTACAACATAGGCATGGCGACATTATGTGACGCGATTTCATACTTGACACGATAGACATATATCACAACAGTGACCCTATAGCGCGGTAATCTGCAACTGTTACTTCACGTACAGTGAGGACCAGCGTTCATGGAGGACGACGAAAGTATCCGCATAGCCGTACGGAGTATCTACTAACTAAGTGGTGGGACAGCCAACGAATAAAAGTAACAAGACCATGCGAGCGTAAACAGGAAAGCAGAAAAGTTAGATGACAAGCAGGAAAGTAATGTGCCGGGACCATTGGCTTCGACTTCGGCAGCGTTTGGCGTGGCATGCGGTCGAGAATGACAATGACATATGTTCGGGGAGGCATGAACAGCCAGAACCCGTCATCTGGAGCGTCAAAAAGTGCAGCCCAATGATCTCTAGAAGTAATGTGAGCATGTAGTAGTAAGCAGATAAGTATGGATTACTTACAGCGAATGGGTCTCAAGCTAGACACCTATATGAACAAACACGATCTGCTGTTCCAGTGGAACCTTGTTGCGCCGCAATGTCTTCACAGCCTTGTGCAACGCTACCGCAGCCCGTGTGCAGTCCAATCTCCCTGAACCATCAATCAGGTGAAGGTAAAAAGCAGACGCCATCTGCCGTGCAACCTCGTCGTCAACAGACCACATCGAACCAATCACACTGCGAAATCCGGAGAATTGCATAGCCGCAGCGAGATGGATCGACTCGTCCGGACTCTTCTTATCGCCCACGGTAGTGTGGCAGGCTGATAAGAACGCGAACTGCGGATTCTGCCAGTCAGACCGGACGATGTCCTTGATCGTTAAAAGCCCATCGCGCAACGCAAAGGAAGACTCAAATGTTTGTTGCTGATTCGGCATTCCATGGCAGGCAAGGTGAAGCCATTGATTCCGGCTCAATGCATCCAATGCTCCCTCTACTGTTGCGTTGCTGTCCGCAAGTGATGTGAAGGGCGCAACGGGTGCAACGTGCTGAGCGACGACGGCCAGCTCGGAAGCGACACAGCGGAGTTCCTTCCCTCTGTCCGGGTGTGCTTGACCAATGGCAACGAATTGTTGCAGGGATGCAGCTTGAGAAACCTGCCGTCTCGCACGAATGAGAGTCGTCAAAGTCGGAGTGTAAGAAGATATGTAAATGTGAGACAAATTGTGTTTCTTCTTCTCGTAGGGTCCTGCTGCATGTAAAGGAAGCGGCGTGAACTCGGCGGTGGGACACCACCAGATGCGCGAGCCAGGGGGAACTGCTGACTCCCTGAGACCTTGGACCACGGGGTTGACAATGTCATCCCAAAGCTTGCGGAGGATGCTGACAAGCTTGTGTTGATGATCAGAATAACCAAATTGCTCTGCAAGGGACTGAAACTCGGAGGACAATTCGGATATTTCGGTTCGTGCAATATTGAGTGGAACATGGACAGGATCTTGGGCACGCAAAATAATCAAGGCATCACAGCTGTACCGACTAGCGTTGACAATGATGACTGGACCATCTTCAGCTGCCTTCTGGAGGTCAGAAAACAGTGGAGGCAGGAGAAACCAAGAAAAGTTAGGGAGCGCGCGGATGCGTGATACGACATCATCCCATTGCTTGGTCAGTTGCCCGATTGGTTGGGACTGGTCTTTAGTAGACTGATCGAATGCATTACGAAGCTGAGAGCTAAGTCGCTTGAACTCTTCCGCCAAGGCTGCGCCGGTGTCACCTGAAAGGGAAAGTTCATCGAGTGGCGTGCGGAAGCGCGCCAACTGAGTCCAGAATACTGCACGGCCCTGCTCCACTAGTTGTACAGCAGTCGTCAAGGCACCATAACGGACACCACACGAGAAAGCATCAGTGGCAAGGGAAGAAGTGGCCTCCCTGACAACATCGAAATGACGTGGAGAAGAAGACAAAAGAGCAACATGCTGATCCAGAAAGTTCAATGCGGTCTGATAGGCAACCAATGTGGAGCCATGCTTCAGCTTCTCCGCTGAGGCTACCCATGACTTGGCAGCGCTAAGATCCCCACGAGAGGCTGCATGTGATAGGCGGGAAAGTTGTAAATACAGCCTGAAAGCTTCATCAAGGTCAGACAGGACACCCCGCTGCTCGAATCTGCCTTGAAGGCTGATGGCAAGATTGTTGAGAGACATGGATCGATCAGAATGACCGGGGGGACAGAGGAGCAGTGCGGCTCGATGGAGCTCAATGGCCTCATCAAGGTCAGACAGGACGCCCCGCTGCTTGAATCTGTCTTGAAGGCTGACGGCAAGATTGTTGAGAGACGAGGTTCTAAGAGAATGACCGGGGGGACGGAGGAGCAGTGCAGCTCGATGGAGCTCAATGGCCTCATCAAGGTCAGACAGGACACCCCGCTGCTTGAATCTGTCTTGAAGGCTGATGGCAAGATTGTTGAGAGACATGGATCGATCAGAATGACCGGGGGGACGGAGGAGCAGTGCGGCTCGATGGAGCTCAATGGCCTCATCAAGGTCAGACAGGACACTCCGCTGCTTGAATCTGCCTCGAAGGCTGACGGCAAGATTGTTGAGAGACATGGATCGATCAGAATGACCGGGGGGACGGAGGAGCAGTGCGGCTCGATGGAGCTCAATGGCCTCATCAAGGTCAGACAGGACGCCCCGCTGCTTGAATCTGTCTTGAAGGCTGTTGGCAAGATTATTCAGACATGCGGACTGACGAGAATGGTCAGAAGGACATCGCTGCAAGGTCGCTCGAAACACCTTCACATTGTCTTCTATGTTATTGGCGGAAGATAATAGCTGCGCCATGTCACTGTGAAGGGTCTCGCAATGTATGGCGCTGGATCTGTTCAACTATTCTTCACATGCAAAACTCACACACACAGACGCCACACACACACAAACGAGACGCACACATAATCACTCCTTCGCATACACATTCTTGTATTGTAGGAAAATTAGTACTGCATTATGATCATTCATAAAATTCATTGATGCCCCAAGGTATCCAACTCTGCACGTGTCAACATTGGGCCAGGCTCCGTGATCAGCCATCCCATTTCATTCGTTCCTATTCTGCTCAATGTTCATTTGTTTTATTCGTTCTTCTCGGAATTGGGTGCGCGAATGATCTTCGTTCTGAGTTTGTCTGAACACTGATTTCATCCGCTTTCTGACGCACACCCCCATTCCCATCATCCTTTCCATCTTTCCACCACCCTCCATTCAAACAACTAACACCAACACTCCCAGTAACGAACAAACACATCCACCTGCCGTACCCTCTCTCCTTATTTCACCGATCCCTACCTTCAACTATATAACCTCGACGCACACTAACCCTCCCTACAGCGCACGCCACACCCCCTTCGATCTCTCGCTAGCAACCCTCCAAGTCATTATCACCACACACGTCGCATCTACAGCGTCTATCGTCCTAGGCGGCGTGAGTGGCATAGGCAACGGTGGTGTGAGTGATATAGGCGTAAAAGTGAGCGGTATGAGTATAGGTGCTGGCACGAAAAGCACAAACGGACTAGAAGCAGAAATGGAAGCCTTCTGGCGCGTCGTTCGCAAGATCGAGAGACACGAACACGTCACGAGTCTTCCTGCTCTGCATGTGTGGCAGGTGTGTTCGCCCGAACAAACACAAACACAAACACAAACACAATCGTCGTTCTCCTTTGGACAGGGGGCTGCGGGCTCGATCTGCGCTTTCTCCTTCTCTTTCTAATTCTTTGTTCTCGTTTTTCGGCGCTGCGAGAGGGATGGATTCCTTCAAATTCAACGCGGCAAAGGGGATGGACGCATCCAAATCGCCCCAGCTGATAATAACGCTCTCACCACATGTTCCGCCTTCGTTACGCGATGAGGAGGTGTTGAAGTTCGCGCGGTGGGCGTGTGAGCGGGTTAGGGGGAGCGTTTGTGGGCGATGGAATGAGGGCGCTTGGGCTTGGGTATGGGGTGGAGGTGGAGGTGCTGGATGTACTTAGGGGGTAGGTATGATGATGTCGACAGCGTGATTAGAATGGAAATCTGTTTTATACACTGTACAGGGGTTGATTGCTACGATAAACATTTTCCACTTATTCACTCGTGTTTGATTGACGTCCCGACTTAGAGCTATTGCTCAGCCTATATATTCCTGTGTTGTATGATAACGCTGGAGGCAATTCATTCGGGGCAGGTTCGCACTCGCAATGTGCTAGCCCATTCTGGACTTCATAAACGTTGGCGGAATGAGGTGGTAGTTGCCGGAAATTTTGGCACGGACCGAGGAGCGACAGGACTCGAACGCAACAATACTAAGATCTAGATTCTGAAAGAAATCACCACAATGTGGTACGCGTACAAGATATACATACATACATACATACACTAAATGACCAGCACGGCGTTAGAGGAAAAGAAGAACCCTACGTCACAATGCACAAAGCAGCTAACCTCGTGACTGAAACGCGAAACGTTTGACAATCTGACAAGCCATTACAACCCTGCCTAATTTTGACAAACCTCCGCCTTGCTAATTGCAAATGCACACCTCACAGTCTCTGGAACAGGCTGTTCCTCCATATAGCTACCAGTCACATTCGTCGAATTTTGCGGGTCCTGCATCAGAACCACCCGGACTGGTTTGGACTCGTTGTACGCTCCCCACACCGGAGACTTGTCCAGCTTGTAAGTATTCGGCTTGCTGCTGCGCACGAAGGAAAGCCAGTAAGCAATGATTTCGGAAGCGAATGCGCGTTCGGCTAGCGTCTGTGGTTGGAATGTGAAAGTGCCGTTGGGACTAAAATGTCATCTCTATCAACTTATGTGGCTTTTTCGATGGTCTGTGTGTCGTACCCAGTTTCACTGCCGTTAAACATCATCCAGATCTCATCAGCATGCTCGACTGGGATGATGTTGGACTCGATGCGTGGTGTAGGCGTGTTGTACCGATAAGTCCAAGTCAAGTCATCCGAATATCGCGAGGATGGGACACCCATGGCCTGGGGCTGAGACATTATCAGCATGACTCAAGGGTCTGCACCGTGGTGAGAGGCTGAAACTTACATTGCATCTCGCAGAAAGTTCGCCTGCGACCACCTGAAACTGCTCACTTGGCGAATCAAAGTCATCCAGTGGGTATAGCCACAAGAACTGCTGGATGTCTGTGTCTGTCAACAATGGGTAATATACCTTAAGTGCCACAGAGATGTCCCCAAACATCTTGGGAATAAGACTTTCGTCGGATGTTGCACTATTCACGTTGACATCAGCGAGAGCACAGCACCGAAATGACTGGAGTGCAAACATACCCAACTAAAAGCGGAACATGAGTGAAGTCACCGCACTGGAACTTTGACGTAGGGTGTCCAGTAATTAGCACGTTGTCTACAACAGGGCCAAATGTACGGTATTCCCTGCCACCACGTCAGCTGTGGAGATGCCTCGCGTAGAGCGGGCAGAACTCACAAGGACAATTGCTGGAATGCAACATCCTGCGCTGCTGCAAGCATACTGACATTTGCCCTACGGATACATGACATTTTCATTAGCGCATCAGGCAGATCGCACCCTGCTTCCCTTGCGTATAAATCGAAGAGGGGCTGTTAATGGGCGTTAGGTGGGGAGCTGATCCAGGTAGTCCGGCTGTGCGCTCAACATACCTGCTGTTGCTCAGGGGTGGGAAGGGGTGATCTGACGACGCTCTGTGCAATAGCACGAGCAAAAAGCGGCTGGGCTCTCCTTGACAGTCATGTGTAGTTCCACGGAGATGGCACCGGCGCTGTGCCCGGCGATGGTGACCTCGTTCGGGTTGCCACCGAATTTGCTGATGTAGTGACTGGACCCATCTGAGTGCCTCTCTCTGGTCCTTGAGTCCCCGCATTATAGCCAAATTGGTCGGCGAACTCAGGAGGGGGTGGCAGGAAGCCGAAAGAAGCAAGACGGTAATAAACCGACTACGATAATGACATTTGGGCTTTGTTCGATCCAATGATCAAATGGCCAGGTGGGCGGGTTTCCAAAAACAAAACCTGTCACAACGAAATGAGTAAACAGGTACTGTTATTCTTCAGAACACCACATTACCTCCGCCATGGATAAAGAACATCACAGGCACTACAATAGTGAGAAATTAGAAAACAAAGATACACCTAGGACAGGACATCCAAAACTATACAGTTGTCGCCTTCTGTGGCGTCCAAGGGTGTGTAAATGTTGACATTTAAGCAGTCCTCTGATCCTGCTCCTCCATCTTTCCCAGCTAGGCCACGGAGTCAGAGAAAATCCAAGGACAGCAATCGCACGTACGAAGTGATCCTTGAATACAAAAGTTAGGGGGCTCGGTCGCGCTGACTACCTTCCTGTTGGCCTCTTTAGTCACACGTGCTGTGTTTAGAGGGACAGTTGGACGGAAGCGCAGGTCGCCTACAGGGGGCTCGGCATACGGTATCCCAAAGTATACCACCGTGTTTGGGTATTCCTCGTCCAGCTTGCCTTGGTATGTCACATATCCCAAGTCGACCGTGGTTCCTGAGTTAACCGCGTTTGGATACCGCTGGTTGCCTTGGTATGTCGCATATCCCAAGTCACCCGTGGGGCCAATGGGGGTCTGTTTAAGGGCACCACTGAAATCTTTGAATAAGGCCAGGTTCAGCAATGGGAAAATTGCGTTGCGCATTCTTGAGTACAGAGTCCGAGTCCGCCCTTGCAAACGTTTTTTAAAGGAAAGCCCCGTAAAAGTCGAACTGATAAAGTACCGCCTGCATGACACACTCTTTATAGTGCCAGCCGGACCAGAGCGAAGCGAAGTGGAAATTACAGTTCGAATTCAGATTTGGACGGCAATGAACTTCAGTTTAACCGGGGTCAGCAGATACACCCGTGTAGCCGGTGAACAAGGTACTACTTCAGGGTGCTTCCTGTTAGCCTTCGTGGGGATTAGGCGTCACGGATAGCATAGTCGTAATCGTTTCCCCGCGATTTGTGGCGGAGATTACAGCTCTTTGCATAAAGGATGGCACTGGCGTGACAGGTTCGTGTCATATTGATGCATCAAACAGTGCAACTGTAGCACTCCAGTGATGCATCATTGGTGCAATTGTACCACCACCCTCCCACCTCCGCTTTCTGATGCATCCCCTCCGCTTTCTGATGCATCCCCTCCGCTTTCTGATGCATCCCCTCCGCTTTCTGATGCATCCCCTCCGCTTTCTGATGCATCAGTCCTCCAGGTTGATTTCTGATGCATCCTCCCCTCCGTCTGCTAATGCATCAGTCCTCCAGGTTAAGTTCTGATGCATCCCCTCACCTTCTCCGTCTGCTAATGCATCAGTCCTCCAGGTTGATGCACTGTGATGCATCATGCATCCCACCCGCCCTCGGTGCATTCTCGCATCCCGCCCTCCTCGCATCCCTCCTGCTTTTGTGCGCCCGCATGCCGCCCTCCTCCCGCTTTTGTGCGCCCATTGTCTCGCGCCCGCTGTTGCCATTTCGAGCCTTTGCTCTTTTTTGTGCCTGCTGTTGCTGTTTTGCGCCATAACTTGTTGTTCAAACAATGCAATTTTGATACCAACTCTCGCTAACATGTATTGAGTGACCGAAATTCTAACTAAGGTTTATGTGCTTAAGTCCATGTCTTCGAATGTGTCCACCAGAGCCAGGGTGTCAGCCCAGCTGGTCTTGAAAGACTCGGTAAGCATTCGACGTAAAACGGCTTGACGTTTGGCATACGCCATCTGTCCCTCGTGTTGATCTGCATCGTCAAGTTGTAGTGCGTTTCCCAGGCCCTGCTCGTCCCAGCGCTGCGCATCCCACTCAAAAAACTGCAGAATCCTTCGCATCTCCTCCTTCAACAATTCCACCTCTTCTGCCCAGCGCATCGCCCGTGCCCGGGCTTTGCACCACTCTATTCGCATGTCTGATCTACTGTGAGCCTGGCTAGGAAGCAAAAATGAAGAGCCGCCTACCTTCCAAGGTATTGTCATTGTCCATCTCGTTGGGAGCCGCTCCCCGCATACTCCAAATCCATGACAGCTTTCTCGTTCCCTCCGATTCTCCCCATAGTATGTCTGTCATCGAGCGGATGTCAGCTCGGTCTAGTGGCCGCAGTGACGAGTGCCACCCGGACTGGGTCTGATTCACTCGTGGTGCAAGAACAACGAGGGATTTACGTGCATGCTCGTAAGTGCTGGCAGCGGCCTCGATCCTTGCTTCAACGGCTTTCAATGTATTCCATGCCCGCGTGTTCGCTCCTTGCCCACGAAGGTGCCAATTCTTATACTTGAGGATCGCAGTCAGAGCACGTAAGTTCGAACATAGAGAACGGAGGGCGTCATGAGCTTGCCCATACCACAGCTTCCATTCAATGGCTTGGAGACGGGTGTCACAAGGAGAGGTCCTGCTAATATGGGACGGCAGCCACAACTTGATGGCTTCTGGTGCAGCGGCCACATTGTTAGATACTGAGGCCTCGCTCGCATGTAGTGCAGCGAGAAACGGCATGTATAGTTCCTGCATTTTCCCCCAGGCATCAATCCTCCATCAGAGAGTGTTGCTTCGCTGAAGCATCTTTCCTTCTTGATTGTCCATCGCGTGGACTCCGAGGCCAGCTCTGTCTGCTTTCATTTGCCGTCTATCAAAGTAAGAACAAGGTCCGATAAGCAACGATTGGGACACTCACTGTTGTTCCTTGAGTTCTAAGCCAGTGCTGATTAATACACTGGGAGTGCAATCCTCGTGTAGGGCAAGGTAAGTCCCTGTTTGAAGGTCAATCTGGTCCTCCCTAGCCAGCTCCAGTCGTACAGAAGCCATAGTGATACCTGTGATATACGGAGGATTAAGATGAGCACATAAGTATTACCATCACAAACTCGTACTTACTTTCTGCCTTTCGTTCGAAAGGATTGGGCTGTGCAGCGTCACACTCCCAAGCCTCCACCTGTTCTCTCCACTGTTCGAGGGTGGCACCGTATTCGCCTCGCAAGCCATCATCAAGGTCCTCGAATGCTTCACAATGGTTCTCTCGCTCCGGCAATGCATCCTTCATCTTGCGAAGCATAGTACTACCTGATAAAATGTAAGTTAATGTATTATTTTGACAAAAATAGACGCACCAAGTCCAACAAGTTTTTTCCAGTTCGAGTCTCCGAAGTAGTCATCAAGGGTGTCTCGCCATGCACCAGGACCCATTTCTTTCGTGCTTGAAGCGACAGGGTTAATATTAGCCCAGCCACATTCTGGCGCTTCTCCGTCGGTCCTTCCTACCCCGCTCTTGAAATTGAACGAGAAGGAGGTTTGGCACTGCTCAATATGAGCAGGTAGGTGGAACTTGGGCACAAAAAATGAGACGGTCTTGACGGTATGCGAGAGGTGCATTGAAAACGGAAAGGCACTCATATGGTGCCATAATCTTTTGTGCCACTGGCACGCGATATCATAGGATACGTGGAGAGTGTCGAGTACGGTATGGTGAAGTGTCGAGAAGAATAGATAGTCCATATTAATATATCTATGTGCCCGCATTAGATTGTCAACTGCGTGAAATGCAAATGACGACTTACCTTTCACCCTTTTGGAGATCCCCCACTGCATTAGGCCTTTTCATGTTGTGGCGAGCACAATCGATTGTACCTAAACCAGTAACGGCGAGTCCGCAGTTAGATTTTGTATCAGCCATGTTTACAGCAGCGTGACTTGAACACGTTGATTTCTGCAAAAGATAGATGTGAGTATACAAATAGAATAAATAAAACTAACTAACCTCTTGGATGCTGTCCGCACTGTCATGCAAGAAGCCTTTATAAGCATCTTCCTCCACGAAATAACCCCAGCCACGACTCAGGCTTGGGTCAACATTGTCATTTGAGACAGCCTTGCGTTTTAACCGTAAATTCACATCAATCGCGAGGAATAATCCGTATAACCACCTAACAGTACCTATATCAGCAATCATTCTACTCTGGACTGAAGCTCGCTCTAAACTTACTGTCGAGGGGCATCTTTCCAATCCACTGGAAGGTTCTTCCCTGGGTGTGGGCATGCTGGGCACAATATGGCACATTCACCCTCAGCTGTCCCATCTATACCACTAGCCTCGTGACCTCGCCCCGAACACTTAAGCATCTTCAAGTGGCACCACTCACGTATCATTCGCAAAAACGACTCATATTGATCCTGTAGGGCAGCTGGAGTAACTGCAAAGGTACTTGAAAATATGAATTTACCTTGACAGGAAGTAGGCCAGTGTTATCGGACATCTGCCTGAGCGCGTGATAAAACTCATATGTAGATATTTTTGACTCAAAAGAGAGTAAGTGGTATTGCTCAAGAACAGAGAACGTTGCAGCCGTTTTTGGATCTGATGTTGTTGAAGGAAACCAGGATATTCTAAGCAGCTGCTGCATGTGGCTTTCGGCTGTTGCACAATTGCAGAAGTCAAGGGCCACTTCATGGATACTGCGGGTGTCGACAACGACAAAATCGTCGTTAAATGCATGCTGAGGATTAAGACATTTCTGGCCAGTGGTGTGGCCAAGCTGGATGTGAAGGCCCAGGGTTTTCAGTGAGGTTTGCTCGAAGTATTGACCGTTCCACCTCTGCATCGATATCTTATATTAGTTTCATGTCCAACTCTCCCAATCAAATATGAAAACGTACCTGCAATCGGTGAAGTGGGTGGCGCACATGGGCCGACAAGATGCAAGTTGTGCAATAAAGCTCTGACCCTAAGCAGTCTTCACACCGGTACTCCGGGCTGGGACGATTACATTCCAAGCAAGACTGAGCGCTGGCTTGGCCACATCTCCCTTCGAGACGGATGAATTCACTGAAGGAATATTCCTCGGTGCTTCAACCACATCAGCAAAGGATTATCCTAAATAATCACGGTAAGCATGGTAAGGAAAAAGTCAAAGAATAATGTAGTGTACATACACCCGCTCCTCGGTTTCTGCTTTCCTCACCTAAAAAGTCCAATGATACTTCGGGCGGGAGATCATCGAATGGCTCAGGAATTGAAAACGGCACATCGTGCAGAGTCGGTGCAGTATGAGTTAGATTCTTGATGGTTGCTTTAGCGTTCTTGGGAGGTCGAAGATGCTTCAGTGTATAGCCAATGGTCCCATCTTTATGAACATCATATTGGGTATGCTGGCGAGAAGGTGGCACCAAGGTGGCTGAGCGGTAAAAATTGAGCCTTGGGTTTCTTCTTTCGTTTCTGTAACTTCTTCAGTGTTGCGGATGTTGCCGGAGTGCATACAATAGTCTGAATTGAAGATTCCCTGGCACAAGGAGGATCTGTAGACATTCGTCGTTGAATGTTGCAATGTTGATTACCAACACGACAGCACAATTGACCAAACCGTAGTGTTGCACATTTAGGGTTAGGGTTATTGCCCGAACATGTCAATGCATTGTTCTCAAAATGACTAGTACTTGGCATTCTCGTAGTATGACATCATCCCATAACTAACTAGTCCAAACTGTAGACTGAGCAACACCCGCATAACCATAACTCTAATCCTAACGAGATGTCAGCAAATGCTACCAAACGAAGTATAGTATCAAACCTACTAGTGTGTCACCTGCTCGCTGTGAGCCTACGTCTGATGGCACAATGAACCTCCTGTTCTCCCAGAACAAGTGACTGAACCACAAAGACGGTAGCAACATAATTGCCTGGTGTCCAGAGTTCGATTTTTACACTATTCCTATGGTAGGTGTTAAGTATAAAAAATATTAATGAGAACGTGAAAACTCACCGGAGATATGCCAGAAAAACACCGATGTAGCGGCCCCGAGTAACACAATAAAAAGGGGGTTTTAGATTGTGCTGGGCAGGCATGTTGTAGAAAATTCCTTCATATAAATATAAAAAGCACTCGTCCGCCATAGCATTCGCGGCCTCCTCAAACTCTATACTGCCCTCGTGCACAGTCACGGACTCCTCTGGTTCGGTCATGTAGGGTGTCGTAGTAATACTGATCCAAAGAGGATCAGCGGATCGTTCATTGAGAGATATCCTGGGAGTGGGACTCAAATGCGCTGTAGTTTTTGGATGAGCCTGGGAAGCACCTTCCATTCATAAAGTGAACTACTCACCCTGGGTCACGAGCATTGACATCAATGTCATATTAGTGGTGGTCAATGCAAGGGAGACTGGTATTTGCAGTGATTTTTGAGTTAGCCTTATGAACCGCCATTAATGATATGGCGGACCACTCACCCTGAATAACGTAGCAGCGTCTAGTAAACTTGATTAGACTTGAAACAGTGATATGATGCACTCATTGAGAAATTTGATTTCCAGTGCGGAGATCGCAGATGCGGGTCACCGGATGCATCACCGATGCATCATTATGGTTAATGCAAGACAATGATGTCAGGAGTAGTCTTAGTGATAAGATTACAGTACGCACAGTGAATAACAAAAATGTCTGTTGATCACATAGATTGATGTATGGGGCGGGCATGGGAGATGGCTGTATCATTGGAGATATGGGAGAGGAAAGTTGAGTATTACGCTGGTGGAGTGAAATGCTGGGAAGAGATGCAAGAATGGAGTTGGTGGAAGGGCAGCTACAGCCAGATGAGATGATGTCAGAAAAACGAAAGGGACGTCCTGAGGATTGTGTTGATCGCATATAGATTGATGTATGGGGCGGGCATGGGAGATGGCTGTATCATTGGAGATATGGGAGAGGAAAGTTGAGTATTATGCCAGTGGAGTGAAATGCTGGGAAGAGATACAAGAATGGAGTTGGTGGAGGGGCAGCCACAGCCGGATGAGATGATGTCAGAAAAATGAAAGGGACGTCCTGAGGATTGTGTTGATCACATAGATTGATGTATGGGGCGGGCATGGGAGGTGGCTGTATCATTGGAGATATGGGAGAGGAAAGTCAAGTATTACGCCTGTGGAGTGAAATGCTGGGAAGAGATGCAAGAATGGAGTTGGTGGAGGGGTAGCCACAGCCGGATGAGATGATGTCAAAAAACAAAAGGGACGTCCTGAGGATTCCATATTTTGTATATTGATTTTACAGCTTGATCTATTGGCGGATACAGTACCGAGGTTCAGATTAGAGGCCAAAAATGGCGGCTGGGATTTAAACGTACCAACTAAACCAGTTACATATTTTGATTTCTGGGAGTCGCAGAGCCAAGAAACTGACTGCCGGACCAGGTGTCTTGGGTGCCCATGTTCCAGTCTTGGTCGTTTGGGCTGAAAGCAAAGATGTTCCAGTTGGCATCAGATGCAATGCATGGAGTAACTTACTAAGTTGTAATAACACCGCTAGCCACAATGTTAACTTTGGGAGATTTACAACTCAATGCTTGATAGATACTCAGAGTATGTCTGCGGGGGTTCTAACTTGCGCGGTGGTCTGGGTAATAGCTAGATTTGAGTAAAGCACAAGCTGAGTCTTAGCTCATATGTTGAACTTGTAACTCGGCGATTCCACTGCCGCTTTAGGCTCCAAGTCAATCACTTCAATCACTTCAACTGTGCACATGTTGGAACTACTATACTGATCACTCAATAACTCTATAACTACTGCTGCCTCACTCATGATTTTTGCGCCACTGTGTTGGATTGGTACCAGCATCTGCCAACTTCTGATGTCGTCCCAGGTGAGTCTCTAGTAGCTGGCCAATATGACAAATGTACTTATCGCAAAGTAGTGGCTCATGCAAACGCTGAATTCCGATGTTCAATATCCAAGTGAGTCTCTTGCCCGATGCAAGATTCTGTACTTATTTGTGATGCTCTATGTAAGTGTACTATAAGCTCACCCCCCGCAACCAAGATCACCTGCGGGATTTAACACTCTTTTCTGGTATTGGTTGGCAGTAAGTACCATCGTTCCGCATTCCTTCTTTGGATGACCATTTCCTTTCAGTGTACCCCCAGTCAACAAAAGGTAAAGGTAAAGCCACTCTTCTGTGCACACTATCCATCTGAGCTCACTTTTATCGAACAAGGTCAGTGTCATGCTCCTTATTTCACTTCGCTTAGAGCCAGTCAGAATGCATTTCCTTTCAGTGTATGCCCTGATCAACATGTCGCGCACAGGTGAAGTCACTCTTTCATGCATGTCATCATCCGAGCTCACCTTGATCAAACCAGATCAATGTTCATCAACTCGCTCAACTCGCTCCTTATCGCACTTCACTTTGATTCAGTTTGTAATGAACGATTGCCCGATCCACCAGACACACAGACTGGCCCTAGACACACAAACTGGCACCGACACCACCATTTGCATTTTGATTTTCCTGTGATCGGACCCAGTAGTAAGTCTTTGCTAGCTAAACTCAGTTTGGTACCCTCATTACCTGATCCACCCAGAGACACCGACTGGCGCCAGAACAGACTGGTACCGGTACCACCGTTTTTTGTTTTGACTGTCCTGCAATCGGATCCTGTAGTAAGTCATTGCCAGCTAAATTAGCCTCCTTTTTCATTCGCCGATATTGATTTTCAACGAGCCCTGATCAGATGCCAGTGGAATGATATAAGGACGGGCATAGACATTGGTAGAGGGACACACTTGTCTATCATTGCGCAAAGAAAAACAAAGGTATGATAGCGACACTCTTAACATGGTATATGACTTAAAATCCTATGACAGATGCCAGCAGCTCAGTGGACTACTAAGGAACAATACAAATGGCTCCATGAACAGTTGCCGGAGTATATTGCACTACACGGCGAGGACAAGGACTACGCGCACTTCTGGGCCAAGACTCATCTTTATTGGTTTAAAAGTTGGCCTGAGCGAGCCGCCCTCTTCCCCGATATCCCCATCGAAATACCACTAACAGAAGAGCAACAAGCTGAAGAACTTGCTGCCGAAAAAACGCGTAAAGTAGTGAGTTGTCGAATGTTTTGACAACTTTTGACTGCTAACCAAAACCCTGGTAGCGATTGCAGACCTGGTTCCATTGGCGGACAAACACGTCCAAGAAAAATTGTGGCCTCAAGAAGGAAATCTCCGTATTTGAAAGTGCACTGCTGCCGAAGTCGCGCGCAAAATCTGTCGAAGAAATCTACATGGATATGGTCTACGATGAACGGATCAAACCTCTAGTAGCGGCTCAACAAGAGGCAGGTAACGTAGCTACAGCTGGTCGCCGCATGGCATTGGGCCAAAGTTTTGCAAAGAGCTCCTGGAAGATGAGTCAGACGAGGTGAAGAAGGAGGTGAGAGAGAAGTACAATAAGCAGAAAAAGGTAAAGAAGGACATGCTACACGATAAAGCTGAGATGACGATGACGACGATGACGACGAAACCGACGCTGATGCCATTGTGAAGTAAGTACTAGTTAATGATTATGATTATGATGTTACTTACACGGCCTATAGAGGTATCGACGATTTACCAATCATATGCCAGTGCTTTGCACGCCTCATCAAGAAAAAGACTCGATTTATAGTCTCCTTCATGTGCGCTGGACCGGACCCGAGGCAGAATTGGAATATCGTAACTTTATCGTAAGTGCACCA